>NW_020653743.1:4365507-4388788 GCF_003589595.1 Hyposmocoma kahamanoa | reverse complement strand
TTCGTAATGAGCACCCCCAAGTACCTCGAAAACGATACCCAACTTGCCATTATTTGAAAAATCGTGCCCGCCATCTTGGATTTACAAATAGTGCCATATTCACATTGAGCATCCCCAAATACCTCGAAAATGATACCCACATAGCATTTTTTTGAAAAAATCGTGCCCGCCATCTTGGATTTAGAAATGAGTGCCATATTCGTAATGAGCACCCCCAAGTACCTCGAAAATGATACCCATATTGCATTTTTTTGAAAAATCGTGCCCGCCATCTTGGATTTACAAATAAGTGCTATATTCGTTTTTCATCGACAAAACCGAGCATATCTGTAGGCACCTGATCGACAATGTCGGGCAAATCTGTAGGCACCTTTAACTTAATGATGAGTTAAGCAAGATACAATTTCCCCACTTTTGAGGGAAATGTTATTCCATGGCATCATTATTTGTATATTTGTGTGCGTGCCGACGAGCGTAGTTACAAGTTGCTTACGCCTACATGAATTTGGTTTTTGCCTCACTTGTGACAGTTCGTTTGATATGAAACTATCATTCTATGCGTTATTATTCTAAGTTTGTAACCATAAAATTCTACATTTTTTTCTTTTTGTTTATAATATCAAGTGACGGGACGAATAAGTCGTATGTCGGGTTCTTACGTTTTCGCGATTGTTACAAATAGGAAATGAAACTATTTTTCCGGATTTAAATCGCATCGAAACGTCGGTTTGTTTGAAAAAACAAATATACGCGATTTAAATTCGGAAAAATAGTTTCATTTCCTAAGTCGTAAGTCAATAATAAGTTTAAAATAATAAATTTTTATTTTAATATTTTATTAGTGAACGGAAATAATGACGAACAAAATTAAACACAATGTAATCCCAGCTTTAAAAGGTAGACGTTTATGTAAGGTCAACTGAGAGGGAGGTAATATGTACCGAGTCTAATAGTTGCGGCAGTAACAGTGCGTTAAGCATGATTTCTATTACGGAAATGCAGGTGTGCAAAGCTCTGAGGGTTTAGACTTGAATAAAGGATCTGGTCCTGACAACATTCCTCCAATTTTCTTATCTCGTAACGCCGATAGACTATCAGTTCCTATTACAATCATCTTTAATAAATCCTTGCATAGTGGTGTCTTTCCAGTAGCGTGGAAAAATACCAAAATAATTCCGGTTTATAAGAGTGGAGATAAATCGATAGTATCCAACTGCAGGCCCATTGCAATACTTTCTACATTGGCAAAGGTGTTGGAAGCTATAATTTGTCCAATTTTATCTTGGCATATGTCTCCGCTTTTGATGAACAGCCAACACGGTTTTGTGAAAAATAGGTCTACAGCAACAAATTTAGCGACATACGCTGAAAACCTCGCGGAGGCAGTAGATGCACGTACACAGGTGGATGCGGTTTATACCGACTTCAGCAAGGCGTTCGACACAGTGCATCATGTTATTTTAATCAATAAGTTAAAGAGTTGTGGTATAGTGGGACCCTTGCTGAGTTGGTTCGATTCTTATCTATCTGGGCGCAATCTCAGTGTAATTAACTACTTATTTATTATTAATTAACTGTAATAAACTTGTAAGCAAGTTGGTGCAAATTCTTGTTGTCATGAAATTACAAAACACTGTATTGAACCTTGCAGTGTTTTGGTTTGACACGACAGAATGTCACTTTTTTATTGTTAAAATTTGAGCCGCGACAATTGTTAGTAGACCATCTCAGAGTTTTCGCTAACTGTACTGTACTTCACTGCATTTCGCGCGCGTAATTTTCAAACCAAAATACTGTATTGTTGCGTACTCAAAACAATTTCGAAATTTTAAAACTTACAGTGTATTTAAGTTTTTAATATCTCATTTAAAAACAGTAATACCTCCAAAGTTGAAACGTCAGGGTATAGATTAGGCCTAGGGAAATCATATGAGCATATTTTAATAGCAGTAGACCTCTTTGTGAAAGCATTCGTCCAGGGAAGTACTGCCACCATATCTATTTCTCCGCCAAGCAGTAATGTCAGCATTACTGTGTTCCGGTTTTGAAAGGTAAGGTTGCTGGTGATATTAAAAGCACATAGGACTTGTCAACTTATGTCTCAGGGTCACGGGCGTAATGGCAGTGCGTCTCAGATCTTTTATGGACAGACGTGTAGCTTACCATCAGGTGCACGACTTGTCCGTTCCGTCACTTGATATTATAAACAATAAAAAAACTGACACACTAAGACATCAAGTTGACAAATCCTACGTGCGTGTAGTTTTGTAGCCCTTACTTTTAAAAATTGGAACGCGGTAATCATTGACTTACAAATAAATGGACGACGGGTCTAATACAAAAACCACGAAAAAAATGTCCCAAGTCAACCTATTCGAAATTTAAATTGTTATGTCATCGCAGTATCGCGCTGTCCGTAGAACAAATTAACACTAAAGCGGAGTGTCGCGCTCTGTATACGATTTTAGCGCCTTACAAGTGCGGACACTTTTTAGTGCGGACCCGACGTCCATATAATTGTAAGTCAATGGCGGTAATGCTCACTTTACTGCCTGGCGGTAGATGCAGGTACGGTGACACATTAGTAACCCGTGCAAACTCTTTCACAAGAACCTCTATTGCTAATAAAAAGAAACAATAAATAACTTTCATTTCACGAAAAGTTTCCGTTCACAGAACGACGAGTTCTCATTTCGCCGACCCAAAAAAAAACAAACTCAAAATTTTAAAACCGAAGCAAATTTCGATTCCGCATGCTACATTTACTTTAAAAGCGCTAATTCGTCAAACTCCATAAATTATATTCATAAACCGTTACACAAACGTATCCTAATATACACAATAAGTTCGTATTAAATAGGTATTAGTCGCATTTGACGTATGATGTGCCAATTTAAGCCTGAACTCCTACTGTCTATTATCTTCTATCTGACATAGCAAGAGTCGAAAGCTCAAAATAGTATGGTCGTTTTTTCACACAATAGTAACGCCCCCGTATATGAAATATGAGAGGGAATTTTATTTAATATCAGATTATTGATTTATAGCCATGTGAGTGTGCTGTGTTCCATATTGGCCCAGCTCCCCCTAAATTGTGTTTAGTGACGTATACAGCTATGAATTTTGTTTTTTATTTTGCCCAAAAGTACGTTTCATGGCTTTTGCTTCTCGTTCCATTTGTTTTATTTTTTGTCATTTTTTATTTTGCGGAACAAAAGCCTTTTGTTATGTGGAATCTTAATTTGTACGTTTTGATTCGATATTTCAATTCCATTTCACACTTTTATGTAACGACAAAAAATTAATAACTTAAAATCCAATTTTATTTCACTGTAATAAAGAACAATTGCGTCAATACCTCAATATACCTCCTCTTCGTCAATACCTCCTCTTTTTGTTTAACGCTATATCAAAGAGCGAAACCTGTATTTTCTTTACACAAATGTGATATTAAATTTCCTTGGATTCCAATAAACAATTTCCAAATTAAAGGTAAAAAGAAATTGCATTAAATAAAACAGATATATTTTTTGTCTTGAAACATTGTAAGCTAGAGATGTACAGCGAAACGTTTTGACTCACTCGTTGAGTGGCTCATTTTATTAATAGTGTAATCAGAAGAAATCGAAAAAGGAAGAAGGATTGCTGTAATTCTTTCGATTTAACTGGATTCGAACCAGTATCTGTTACCATGCCGCGACACCGCGCTTTACCAACTGAGCTACAGACCGAATAAACGAATCTTGCCAATTTTTTTACATGTTTGTTACAGACCCTTGTTTTGGATTTAAATGGCTTTTCCGTCAACGCACCTGATAGCAACTTTTGAAGTTACTCATTGACACTTGGTCCAACCATTTATTGTACTTTTGACATAAGTATGCCTATCAAGTTCAATAATTATTGATTAACAACCATAGACAAAACACGCACGCTGACTACTATACTACGTGGACGCTGTTTTTTCTCTACTGTTGTGAAGTGAAGCGATCTTTAGCTCCGATATTTTTATAGAGCCGACAGATTATGTAAGGAAGATTATTCACGTTGATTTTTTCGTCGTATAGCTGTATAACTGCCTCGGTGGCCAAACGGTTGCCATCCTGGTCTGTCACGCAGAAGGTCCCGGTTCGATTCTCGGGCCGAGAGAAATATTTTTATGGTCTACATTTATTTCTTTCATGAGTTTGGGTGTAATTTTTGGGTGTGCCTATCCGCGGTACAGGTTTTCCTTAGTGCGGAGATATGAACGTGTGAGTTGTTTTTATATAATATTATTATAACCTACCTGTCTAATAAAATACAATTAAAATTAATATAAAAATTTACAATAAATTCTAATTGTTTATAACAATAAATTCATCTCCATATGAACTGGAATCGACACTTGAATCCTCTGTAACATTAATTATCAAGTTATTGTGAATTTCAAATTTGGAATTCACGATTAAAACTTCTTCATAAATAACGTCGATTGTAATAATAAATCGAATCGGTAACTCATTAGGGCATCACTAATTGATTAGTACTCGAGCTGTCAAAAGAAATATAAATGGTTGGACCTTTGCAGCTACTAAAAGCTGACGAAAGATGACGCTGTATTAGTTGAAATATTAATTTATTGCAAATTATGAAGTTTTTCTACGAGATTTTCAAATATCTTTTTGTGAAAATGACATCATTGTACATTACCAAAACAATTTTATAATAATGGCTAATTACAGGTTTTTATGAACAATAAAAGTAATTTAGCTTTTAAGCCACGGTTCACAATTTGATAGTTCAGAATAAAGTGGTATGCATTAATATTACATATAACTAGTTGATGTCCAGTATCATCTCAATCAGCCGTGACCATAACACCTGTAAAGAAACTGAAACATTGGTTTGGGTGAAAAAACAAATATATGCGACTTAGATTCGAAAAAAAAAAGTTAAAATTTTAAATAACAAAGATCGAACACTTAGGAAAAGATTAGAACCGACGTGATTTAGCAAACCGTGCAAGACGTTTTGCCAACTAAGAAGGAACGAACCAACAGACCTTACAAATTTTTCTAAATCCTTGTTGCAGGTCTTAATTTTTGGTATTTAACGACTTTTTATGACGTAGCGCCATCTATGAGAAATTTATTTCTTCAATCAGAGAGGTACCTTTACGCTACCATCGCTGACTAAAGTCGCTTTAATAATTGTAATCTTCAAGTTTTTATTGAATGTCACGACTTTTTATTACCATGGTATTATTTTTTGTGAATTGCTCCACTACTATGTTATAATTATTAACAACACTTCGAAAAAATTCTTTCGATCCGGCCGGATTCGAACCGACGTCTTCTAGCAAACCGTGGCAGATGCTACGCCAACTAAGCACTATGCATAAAATTTTCAACAACATACATAATAAAGACATTTTTCAATGTCTAGCAATCTTGAAAACCGAAGAACTCGATACGGGCCATGATATTGGGAGGACAATAAAAAATCGAGCTGTGAAAAGAAACTCGTAACGTCGTTAAACAATTTATTCATGTCACTCCGAATCACGTTATGCTTCGTCGTAAGACAATTTCGGAGAGCAGGATAAATTATACGACTATATATCTTGTATCCAGAGATATACCTAAGACCTAGAAATTCTAAAGCGTTAACCATTCGACTGCGAGACTTATGTACCGAAATTGACCGAATTTGATTACCATATAGCAACAATTCTGGTAAGTTGTGTTCACGGATACCTGAGTGGTGGTTTTCATTATTTTTAATCATAACAACCATTGACTTACAAATACATGGACGACGGGTCTAATGCAAAAACCACGAAAAAAATGTCCCAAGACAACCTATTTAAACGTAGTGACATATAAAGGAATATGAAAAAGCTACAAGGTTGAATTTAAATTGTAATGTCATCGCAGTACTGTCTAATTTAGCTTGCTTCGCTGTCAGTCGAACAAACGAAGACTAAAGCGTGAATGACGCTCTGTATACGATTTTAACGCCCTATAAGTTCGGACACTTTTTAGCGCGGACCCGACGTCCATATAATTGTAAGTCAATGATATCAACCGATGTTTACCTTACATATTTCTGCCGCCAAGCGGTAATGTGAGCATTATTGCATTCCAATTTTGAAGGGTAAGGGTGTTGGTGAAATTACAGGCAAATAGGACCTGTCAACTTATGTCTCAGTGTGACGGGCGCTGTGGAAGCGGCAGATCTTTGCGATTTAAATCTCTGAGTGGCAATACAACTGTTATGGACCAGCGTCCGATCACTTCTGTCACTTCAAGCGACACGCCTGTCCATATTAGATCCGAGAGGCATTATCACTGCGCCCGTCACCCTGAGACACAAAGTTGTCAAATCCCTGTAATTTCACCGGCACCCTTACCCTTAGAACCAGGAACGCAGAAAGCGGCAGAAATAGGTAAGGTAAAGAAACGGTACTTCACTGGACGAACTCTTTCACAAGAAGAAGAAGAAGGTAGCTGCTTTTTCGGTCAAAGAAATTTAACACCGGTTTGCTATTTTATTGCTTTTTGTCACTGACTTGATAAGGAAAACAATTCTGTCTGTCTATTCACTTAATTCAAAATTTTCTATTATCTTTTGTCACAATTAACTCAACACACTACTCAATCCAAGTGTGGGAAACACAGTCAACTAATTATCCACTAACAATCTAATTCACAGATTAACCACGAAATTCGTTTATTTAACTGAACCGGCCTATAAATTACAAGTTAAATTGCCTGCACTGACTATAGGGGCTAATATATCAATGGCCTCAAACTCCGCAGGGTTCAATGTTGACAATAGTTAACTGTAGGGCGTTAGATTACATCATAGTTTCCCAAAGTGGTCCCTGCTGCCCCCCAGTGGGAATTGAAGAGTCCTAGGGGGAAAGTAGGGGCCTCGGAAGCAGTTGGTGTAAAAACAAAACCTGAAATATTTATATAAACTTTACTACATAATATATATGTCGGAATTTCATGGTTTAGAACAGAACCTTCAGACATCCTTTTTGCAGATTTAGTTATCGAGCAGTTTTATAGTAATCCTGTATATTTTAATCACTTTCAAATCGAATAACAACTTGTATACTTTCTATTAATTATAACGTGAAACGTAGGACTGTTCCGTGACGATGACTGTAGTGTATGGCGACCATCTAAAAGTGTTCAATCGTGCCTGCCGACAATGTCACGATTGTGTCGAAATGGGGGAAACGTAGTTGTGCGGAATACACCGCTAGGTGGCGCGATTGCGTTCCGTTTAATGTCCCGTACTCATTACTGTCTCCGACATATATATATTTTACTTTTTCTTGTTAACTAAGTTAATATAAAAAGTACTACGGGTGCCTAATAAATATTGGTTTCTTCTAAGCTTGAATTAAGATTTTATTACCTATGTATGTACTTACATATCACATACGTACTCACTAGCTGGAGGGAATTGGAAGTCCGCGAGAGAGATTTTGCTCAGCTTAAAAAAAATCTCCGTTTTGCAAAGTTATAAATTAGAGTAGCAGCGTATCGTGATATGAAACTTGTAAATATGATAATAATTGATAATAATTAAGCGCATAACATGGTGCATAATTAACGGGACAGTCCCGCTTTAAGTTTCGTGTCCTGCTGTAACCAAATACTTAACAATGTCCCGCTTTTTACACAACAAGTCACGTGTGGCATTAATTTTTAAAAAAAAGACTGAAAACTACTTCATCATAAGATTAATGGAGCTGACTTTATTGTAAATATTAATTAATTTTTATATATATTACTATGCCGAATTTTGTACAAATTCACTTAAAGAAATAATAAAGAGTTGGGCAGATACATACATACAAATATTAGAAATGTGAAAATAAGCATGTACCGATATTCCAACTAATCGTAAACTCAAATATGCGTAATTCTGAAAACCGATTCATAGTTAAATAACTTTCAAGTCATTTTGATGGTTTCTACAAAGACATAATTAACTTTTGATTTGTAATATTCCTAAAACAATACATTTGACATTATGAAAATTCGAGCTAACGTTATTTCGGGCAAACGTATTTGCCGACTTCTGATTGGTAATCCCAAGCCGTAAAACGATTTTTCTGCTATCGATTTTTCTGATATCGATAACGTGTGTGCGTTATTTATTTTATTGCTACTTATTAGTAACAAAATTTTGTTACTAATAAGTAGCAATAGATAACGTTCAATAAATCATTTAAAAAATAAGATTAACATCACAGCGACTCTATAGTTTCTTTTTCTAAATATTTAACTACAATTGAAAATGACCAAGAAGTTTATACAAGCTTCTTGAAATTGACGTAATGGGTCTATTTCCATCTTTTGCGCATGCAATGTGTAGAAAAAGGACAGTTAGCTATTTGATTTTTCTGTTTGCTTTTGTAATTTATATTTTCGTTTCATTTATATACAAATTAAATACTATAAAACTGTACAAAATAACATTATTAAATGAGAACTATGATAACACAATATATTTGTTTAGTGAAAATATGATACAAATTCATGTTTTTACACTTCACTGCATTAATTTTTACAAGTTATTATTATATGGTACTGCATGATTGACAACCGCGCTGTCAGTCGAACAAACGAAGACTGTTGTGCGATTGACACTCTGTATACGATACGTATACGACGTCCATTTGTTGGTAGGTCAATGTTTTTAGGCGTTCCTCTAAATATGGCCACGAGTGCATAATAGAGTACCTATTAGTTGGTAGAACCTTACCTATTTCTGCCGCCAAGCAGTAATGTGAGCATTACTGCGTTTCGGTTTTGAAGGTGCCGGTAAAATTACAGGCACATGGGACTTGTCAACTTATGTCGCAGGGTGACGAGCGCAATGCCCCTCAGATCTTTGCGATTTAAATCTCTGAATGGCACTGCAATAGTTATGGACAGGCGTGTAAAATGAAAATTTCACACAATTTGTTTCTTTCTCATTAAGCAGTATGTTATTAATTGCAAGCATTGGCTTACTACTTTAGATATAGCATAGCATCTACGAATAAAATCGAACAACAAAGCACGTTCGGCCCTTAAGAATAAGGATGCCAAAAGCGATCCCGGTAATTTACACTGAATTCCCGATTAAAAGATAATTGAATGAAACTAAAGCGGTTTGAACCGAAACCGCTTTGTTCAACTTAACGGTTTGTAGAAAAGCTTCACTTAGCTTAAGGCACTTTTAAGGATTACTTAAAACGTTCTTGTGGAAACAGTTTGAAAGATACATAATCTGACCAAGGGCTGAAATAGCACGATTTGGCACAAGACAGTCTAAAATGATTTCTTCTGTGTCGGAAACAAAGATCTACTTTGGATCGCTAACAACAAATTAAGATTGATGCAAGCATGATTTAGCAACAGTAGAGCCCCTTGTGAATAGTTCTTCCAGGGACGTCCCTTACCTATTTCTACTGCCAACGAGTAATGTGAACGTTCCTGCGTTCCGGTTTTAAAGGGTATCAGAGACCCAGTGAAATTACAGGCATATGGGATTCGTCAACTTATGTCTCAGGGTGACGGGCGCAGTGGCAATGCTCCTAAGACAGGGTTTCTTAACCTGTGGTCCATGGGCCCCTGTAATGAACCCAGGGGTTCATAGCGAGCCTACCATTAACATAACAATTGATATACAATATGTTGTGAGTAAATAGGTACTGTGATATTCGAGCCCTTTGACATCCATTCCAGTCCAGTATTGGAGCGAGCGAGACGCGCATCAATGCAACACGCCACCCTGTCTTCTTCTTCATCTTTCCGGAAAAGGTCCATGGGCTCTATGTAATTTTAAGAGGGGTCCTTGACTAGAAAACGGTTAAGAATCCTTACCCTAACATCTTTGAAATTTAAATGTCCGAGTGCCATTGCAACTGTTATGGACAGGCGTGTTGCTGACCACCAGACACGACTTGATCGTCTCTTCACTTGGTATTATAAAGAAAAAAGAAAGCTGCGAATGGAAAAGCGCAGTAGTGCCGGGATCGTAGGTAGTGGAGAACCGTGGTCTACACCTACCTATCTAAAAGACAGCCAAGACATTTTATATTTCAAGGGATACATATATTTCATTTTTGTCGAATACTTTTCACGAATTCCCTGGATCGTGCTTCTCAGACGTCATACAAATTCGTATTCCATCATTTCGAATTGTAATTCGATTGTCTCTGCCCTGTAGTTTACTACTAATTTTCTTCTCTGTTATTTTATTTACATACCTGAAACAAAGAAAGATATAAATATTAACTGTTGTCTTTAAAACAACAACAACTTAAAAATGAAAACATTGTGCTTCAAAAAATGAATAAAGTCAGCATCTGTACAATAACACAATAATTGTACTGTAAATAGTTGAGGAATTTAGTAGGCTTTAGACTTAGTTACTAGTAGGTAGTCGACTAACCCTTCTTGCAGCATCAGATCAAAGGTAAAAAAATATTGTAATAGATCATAGAGAGATATCAAGAAAGTGACGTTGTTAGTTTAGTGTGCATTTCTGCGCATGACTTTAATAAAATTCAAGCAAACGAGGGTAGTTGTTCGCTGACGCCGTTTGCACCCGCAGCCGTGCTAAGTGATCGCGCTGTTGGGGCTTTGGCGCGCAGTTTCCCTCGAGTCACCGCTGCGAAATCTAATGATTAAGGACCACGAACTGGTTCGAAACATGCCGAGAAAAAATTGTATGTAAATACGTGAGTTATCTATTATTTTACTTAATATGTCTGACTTTCACGATGGTTTTCTATTTAAAATCTCCCTTTTTGTGTAAAATCAAAACCAACGTAATCGTTATCAATGAAAATGCCAATATCAATTTTTATTACAGTATTTCTAGAACGTTCGACGTTATTGTAGTAGTCTAAACCATTAGAGGCGCAAAATTTTCTCGAAAACGTTCCTGATAACTTTTCCCGCAAAATATTCCCAATAATTCGTCCCAAAAGTCATAAGGCAAAGTCGAAACAAATCCTTAGAGACCGGTAATCTATTACTACTTCACGACTCCGAAAGTTAGTGGAAAGTTACCGGTATAGATATATTACCGGAATTCTCTATTACACGGGAATGGGGAAATCGTGTCAAATAACATCAATATTTGGTCATTAAGTTTGCTAGGTTACCCAAGAAGTTATTTCGGTAAATCAGATACGGTTTAACAAAAAATTAGCGAGACCTCGACGGTCTCGCTAATTTTTTGTTTATTTGAGGCAAAAATCAGGCGTCTTAGCATGAGCAAGAAGACTATAACGAAATATGTCTTCTAGAAGCTATGAATTTACTCTAAAAAATTATGATTACGTCAAGTAATTTGTGCTAGGGGTGGGAGAAGACAGAAAGACGTTTAAAGAACATTCTAGCACTTCTTTTACGAACAGCAACATCTAAAGTTGCTTACTAATTCTTCTCAGGGGCAGGTGATTTAATTTGGGGTAATGCCACCGATATTATTAGAATCTTTGTCCTGCAGAAACGAGGGTTAGGGCAATTTACAATCTGGGTCCCAGAGTATCTTTCAGAGATAAGTTTAAAGAGATTAACATTCTTACGCTTACATTTATAAAAAATTAATTAATGTTAAAAAGAATAGCAATTTTTTATAAGAAATAAAAATAAAACGGTTGTTCTTGACAGTCGCATGCGGAAGTGTATAGAAGTATAATAATAAGCTTATTCTGCTAAGTACAACATAATGATTGGACAGAATACTTTAAACTTAAATGTTTAAAGTAATTAACATGCATTTTTTTATACGAAATGAAACTATTTTTCCGGATTTAAATCGCGTATATTTGTTTTTTTCAAACAAACCTTATGTCCTGTTCTTATGTGTAACTATCGTGAAAACCTAAGAACTCGATATGACGAAAAACTGAAAAATCCTTCTTGCAGCTTTTTTTCTCAAAATGCTGTTTTCGATATTACAATGTTATTGGATTGACATGATAGAATAAACAAATAGATCCAATAACCGGCGTACAATACGTGTACGCTAACGATAGTAGATTCATCGAATTTATTTGAATTATTTAAAATAAAAAGCAATATAAAATAAAATATGTCTTTCATTCATTCATAAACACAAAGCTGTATAGTCAATTCCGTAAGTGAACAAACAACCGTTTAGGCGAGGCGTTCGGTAAATACGGAAAATACGTCACAAGGTACAAGAAAGGTAGATTATACAAGATCTACGAATTGTTTGGAGGAGTATCCTTTATACATATCATACGAAGGTTTTCAGAAAACAACATAAAAGTTCTTTTCAAATCGAACCAGTGCGAAAGAGTTTGTCCAGGCAAGTACCTGCCACCTTATCCATTTCTGCCATTGGTGGCAGTAACATGAGTATTATTGAGTTCCAGTTTTAAAAGGTAATTAAATTAATTATTAATGAACATAAGGACGAAATAAGGGCCATCCATCCCTGGCCACTCATCAGGCAAATAGGCCTTATATCACTTTTAAATATCAACTCTCATTTGCACTGAAATCAAAAATTAGAAAGCTGAAATAGTACAACGCCAACAACTGACCTGTGTATACGTCTCCGTATATTCCAAAAGTATTCTGTATTTATTGTAATAAAAATAATATCTTTAACAATGGGGGGCTGTTCCATTCGGTGGTGTGGGAAAAACAGCAAAACATTATAGCAAAGCTCAAGTTAAACAGGTAGAATTGAATTGACGACACCCGACAATTGTTTCGAATTCGGGCTGGCCAATCGGAGCGCAGTTGTCACCGTAATGATTTGGCAGAATAATTTTCAAAATTACATGACATTTTGTCTCTTTTTCTGGTTATACACTCAATGTCAATAAATGACTAAGCCTAATAAGATATTTTGTATTTTTGATATGCTAAATTTTACGGACATATAACATGGCAAATAAAGCTTTTGAATCTTCAAAAGCTCCGCTAATTAACCGAAGCAGCGATTCTGCCGTCCAGGTGGTCACGTACCACTACTCAGAATGCTACTTAGGAGCGCCGTTTCCGCCAGAAGGGCGTGCTTTGAAAGAAATAGTGAACTATCGTCGAATAGAGCATAGACAAGTACCTATCGGTTTTTTTACATTGCTTTTTTGTGAGAACCTTTTACTTTAATGACTTTAGGGCACACAGTAAGGCTAAAACGACATGGCAGGACCTGCAGGACAGCGACAAAAAGCGCGAGATACTGCTATTCTCGCATAGATATCACGCGCAAGTCGCGCCCTGTCGTGTCGTTATTTGGTGTTTAAACTGTAGCGCAGAACAAACAGAAGATATTTGATTTAATTAAATTTTTATTGAATTGATATTCAATTATTTTTTGTGAAATTACTCCACTAGTTTGTTATAATTATTAATACAAAGATCGAACACTCAGAAAAAATTCCTTCGATCCGGTCGGATTCGAACCGACGTCTTCTTGCATACCGTGCCAGACGCTATACCAACTAAGCCACGGAACGAACCAACGGACCTCACGAATTTTTCTATGTGCTTGCGTCGTGTCTTTACTTTACTTGTACTTGGTCTTTCAACGACTTTTTAGTCGTAGCGCCATCTATGAGAAAATATTTTATTTATTCATTAATAAATCCGGTTTGCTTAATTATTTTGATTTTTCTAAGAAAGTCCGTGACAACAAAATTTAAATTTTTAGTTTAATCAAATATTGGTTAATTATTCTTCCTTGTGAGGTTATGTATAGGCTCAAGTTATTTTTGATTTTTCTGACGAATAATTTAGACTTCTAAGTCTAAGTCAAATAACTTTTATTTCATAGGTAACAAATTACACTTGAAATCGTCCTACTGGTTAAACTTTCAGCAGTTCGGATTTGACACTCAAGGCAGTGTCCGATTGGGGCGATACCAATCTTGTCAAATTTAACGCTACCAAAACTCAGGCGTGTCTATTCTCCACAAATCGGAGTCCCTTTGAACTGAGTCTGTCTTTTCGTGATATATTTCGTGATCTACTCATTTTTAAGGTAGTCCCTGAGGAGAATGGGCAAGGAACTCTAGGGATTTCTCATTGTAAACATACATTTGAATAGATTTATCATTACAATGTTTGATTTAAACATCTTAGATCGATCGATTTTCTTTTATACTGCATTGAATTTACAAATCTCCTGTTCGCGTCTTGTTCTTTCTACACAAACTATCTTGATTATAATGTTGATAAATAAAAAATCCTTGTTGATCTTAAAAATGGTATTTATTTCGTTTACTTGATTACAAAATAAAATACGCGCTTGCTTATGACAATGCCTTGATTGCAAATGTGTAGAAATTATAACTAAACATAAAAACATAAAACCTAAAAATGTTGAAGTGATAACATACTTATTGTGCGGTATTAACCGTACATATTCCCGGGCCAGAGACGAAATAAGATAAAAAGAGATGTTAAATTAATAGAAACAAAAAAATATTTTTAACAATTAGGCAAGTTCAGAATTAAACATGTCGTGATATTTCCGCAACAAGGGACTTGACATGTGATTTATACACCATTGACTATTTAAAATTTAATTAATTTTTATCTCCTTGACATACTTTTATTTGGAATATTTCCGAAAATATTTATATCCGATAAGTAGGAGAAGAGCTCCTTTTGAAAGATTTCGTCCAGGGAAGAACTGCCACTTACCAATTCCTATCGCCAAGCAGTAATATCACAATTACTGCGTTCCGGTTTTGAAGGGAAAATTACAGACACATGGGACTTGTCAACTTATGTTTCCGGGTGACCGGCTCAATGGCAGAGTCCTTCAGACCTATGCTATTTAAAGCTCGGAGAAGCATTGAAACTGTTACGGACAGGCGTGGCGCCTGATGTTAAGCGCCACGACTTGCTCGTCCCGTCACTTGACATTACAAAAAAAAACTAATGGAGTATGTTCACAAAACAATTGGTTGAAAATTACAGGCACATGGGACTTGTCAACCTTGTGTCTCAGCGTCTAGGAGCAGTGGCAGTGCCCCTCAGATCTTTGCGATTTAAAGCTCTGAGTGGTACTGCAACCGTTATGGACAGGTGTGTCGCTTATCACTAGGCACACAACTTGATATTATAAAAAAATGACAATATCACGGTAGTAAAAAATATATTAAATAAAGATAAAAATTACAGTAAACATAATTTGCGATCTTAGTGTCTGTCCGTCACTCACGTTGTCAAAATTATTGTTTCTAACATGCTGGCACGAACTTGCCATTTCATAATCTTAGTAATGTAATTGTTTATTGTTGTAGCAAGGTTCGTCTATGGAAGTACAACCATCATAAACTATTTCTGCCGCCAAGCAGTAACGTGAGCATTGAGCCGGTTTTGAAGGGTAAAAATGATGAAATTACAGGCGCATGGGATTTGTCAACGCGTGTCTTAGGGTGACGGGCGCAGTCACAGTGCCCTTTAGATCTTTGCGATTTAAAGCTCTGAGTGGCACTGCAACTGTTATGCACAGGCGTGTAGCTTACCATCAGGCGCACGACTTGTTCGTCCCATCATTAGATATTAAAAAAAATAGATATAATTTCAGTATATTGACAAAGAGTGAATACTTATTCTCGATCTTAAAGATTGGCGGGAGATCGTTGAATATCTTTACCAACATCGACTGACCTGAGTTGTGTATTTGTAGCTGAGATTGTGGCTGAGGCAATCTATTGCGTGATCTAAAAGTATATTCTTGGGGCAGGCCGTCACACACAAGACGGATGCAATAGCAGTGCCACGAAGATCTTTGCGATTTAAAGCTCTGCGTGATGTCATTTATTATAAGTTATTACGATCTATTTATTTATTATACTTATGAAAGTAAAGATAGATAGAAATTGTTTATACGTGTAGTTATCACCACATACATAACTGCCTCCGTGGCCTAACTGCGTGACTTACAATGCCGGACTGCCACGCAGAGGTCCCAGATTCAATTCCTGGGCCGGGAAAAATATTTGTATGGTCTAAATATATTTCTCTCATGTAATTCGTGGTTGTCTATGTCTGTGTCCATGGCACCCGCGACACAGGGTTCCCCTAGTCCCTGGGCTATGTTGACTGAGTGCGTTATTAAAAAAAAACTAAACTACAGGACACAAATGAAATACATTAGCAGGGTAACTTTGCGATTTAAATATCTGAGTGGCACTGCAACTGTTATGGACAGGCGTGTCGCTGACCACCAGGCGCACGACTTTTTCGTCCCGTCACTTGGTTTTACAAAAAAAATCCATTTATCCAGTTTTTCTACTTCGTAGCTTCGAGTTTATGGTATCGAATATTCGAGAAAACAGTGAAGGGGAAAAAATAACAAAGATTCATATGCAAAGGAACGTTAGGTTTTTGCTTATTCGCACTCGCCTTGGAGGTCAGAGGGGGTAGGCGGGGGGCGGGAGATCCTAATACCTCAGGAAGTTAGCAAAGGTATGTGGCTGAACACGTATCTATGCAGACCCCTAGATTTGGTTACTCTTTCTACTGAGTAAAATAAAATAATATGGGCCCAAGCACATGGTAGCTGGTGTGAACTGTTGAGGAGTTGATGACATTTTAATTTCATTGGAATTCCATCTAAGTTTTGTTGAAATCGATTAACGGAAAGATGGGGTTCGATTCAGAACCACACGATAACTCAGTTGTCGACCGATATCTTTTCATTTTTATTCACAACACCCGAATCGAACAGCAAACTGTCGTATTCGAAACCGAACCGAAAGGACGTCACACCCGTACGATTACTCGAACTTCTCGACCGGCAAAGGCTACAAACGTTATTCAGAACATAATTATCGAATGATAGTTACGAAACGTCCTATTGTTTACAAAGCAAGAATGTAATATGGAAATATCTTATTATTTTTATTTTTTATTTTTTTTTATTTTTATAAATAACGCACACACTCAACATAGCCCCGCACTAGGGAAACCCTGTGTCGCGGGTGCCATGGACACACACATAGACAACCACAAATTACGCCCAAACTCACGAGAGAAATAAATGTAAGCCATACAAACATTTCTCCCGGCCCGGGAATCGAACCTGAGACCTCTGCGTGGCAGTTCGGCGTGGTAACCGTTCGGCCACGGAGGCAGTTAAGTTAAGTTAAATAAAGTCTGGATTACGTTCATTCCTATATTTTAGGCCTTTAAAGTCTTTAAAATGTATATCAAAGGATTTTCATTTTTCTTATAATCTATTTCACTGACTAACTCCGTAAACGCTGTTGCATAGCGATATCGTATCCGCATCTGAACGTTCTGAATAGCTTGGAGCGCCTTTCGATTCGAGAACGATATCCAACCGAACGATTTTGTTAAAAGATCGACGTGTTCTGTGGGTCTACTCTCGACATCCGTCCGAAACAATTACTGCCAAATAAGCAATACTTGACCAAATGAAAAGACGAGTGTTGCGAATGAAGCTTCATACTTCATACTTGTCTTTTAATTTTGTCGAATATTACTTATTTGACAGTAATTGTTTTGGACGGATGTCGGACGGAGATCGCGAGTAGACCCCCTGAATCGGGGTCCTGTTCATCAAATGTGAATGGGAACACAATAGTAGGGTTAGTACAATAGGGTGCGACTTGCGCGAGAGTGACATAAAGCGCGAGATACTGCTATTCACGCATAGCGATCCCGCGCCTTTCAGCGATTTTGGGCCCCAATGAGAAATAACCACACTTATAAAGGACCACTTCTCTAATTGACCATTTCATGAATTGGCCATTCTTGAATTGACCACTTCTTGAAATGACCATTTGATTTTTTAAATATATGCCCAGACATTTATTGAAACTAAAAATGAAAACGAAATGTTTTATTTGTCTGTTTTTGTCAAATGGTTGCGAAATCCAATCGCCATGGACGGAGGAACGTTATCCATCAGGGCGATAATAAGCAATAACTAATGTATATACTTAAAGGTCCATCGTCAAACTTGTGATAATGTTCGTAATCCGAAGCCGAAACATAATGAATAGTAGAAGTGGTCAATGCAAGAAGTGACCAATATCAAGAAGTGTTCTTTTGTAGAAGTAGCATTTAAAGAAATGGTAATTTCAAGAAGTGGTCATTTATAGAAGTGGTTATTTGAAGGTTTTGTTATTTCTCATTGTGGTCCTACACCGCCGAAAGAATCCTGTGCGCTATCGTGCTTGCCCTACTGAGGTATAGTTGGCGAAAAATTATTTGCACCGATTCGTCTTTAGAGTACAATAGAACTAAAGAACGAACCGTCTCGGTGACATCTGTATAGTGCAAACATCTAGTTTAAATATTTTTACGCATTGGCACTTAATTCTACACTTGATAATCTTTACGCGGAAATAACTTAAATTAAAAGTAGTAGAGTTGTTGTATTCGCAGCTGTAGAGCTCCTTGTGAAAGAGTTCGTCCAGGTTTTGAAGGGTAAGGGTGCTGGTGAAATTACAGAATCATGAGATTTGTTAACTTATGTCCCAGGGAAGGAAGGAAAGAAGGAAGATTAGACAAGACAGAAAGGAAGATAGACAGAAGGTTATGTACTAATGGAGACGAAAATCTTAGACCCCCATCCCGTCCTAATCCACAGCATACCGTAACCCCCGTCCGGCTTTGGATGTGTCCAAGCAGCACATACAGTAAGATGTCATAACATGTGGTCGGAGATGATAAATCACACAATCACAATAAAAGGGACATTTAGTGGAGAAAAATTTAAATAGTTATGAACATAAACATGCTTAGTAACGGTTAATTACATATCACCTACCATTTCTACTAAGCGGCAATATAAATTATTTTGAACAAAATGCAAGTTCTAAAAAGAAGTAATTACAATGGAACATGATCTAGCATGAACTGGTTAATACGATTTTTAGTTTAAGTAGCAGAGCAGAGCTCCTTGTGAATGAGTTCGTCCAGGGAAGTACTGCTACCTTACTTATTTCTCCCGCCAAGCAGTAATGTTAGCATTAATGCGTTCCGGTTTAGAAGGGTAAGGGTGTTGGTGAAATTACAGGCACATGGAACTTGGTGACGAGCGCAGTGGCAGTGCCCCTCACATCTTTACGATTTAAAGCTCTTGATTGGCATTGCAACTGTTGAAACTTCAGAAACTTGAAGAAACCTTCTTTATTCCGCCTTCGATATCCTTATTGTAATATGAAACTTCCTTAATCTGAAGTGGACTGTATATTCATATATGTCGATCTGACTTACAAACACGTTTTACTACTAAGAGCGCAAGAAGTAACTAATTTAAGTATCCAAGAAATCTGATATGTGAATAACTGGAGCGGTACGGTGTCTCCCACACCGTACCGATCCTATCAATGGGTCGCTACGCCGCTCGGCCAATCAGAGTTCCTGAATTATTCATTCTCCTCTGAATTCTAGCTCTGACCGGCCAGGCGCGTACGGCCGTCCGTAACAGCAACTATTATGGACAGGCGTGTAGCTTACCATCAGGCGCACGACTTGTTCGTCCCGTCACTTGATATTATAAAAAAAACTAGTAAGAAAAGAGTCTGCAGGTATATAAAGTACGTATTGTTAAAATAAGTTCGACCTATTCAGTAAAGAAATAATTACTAATTAAAATTTAGACAAAGCATTTAGCACACCAGTGACACGTACAATGGACCAAGATCATCAAATCCATGTATGCCTCAAGTATCAGAAGCGTGAATGGTTTCATTACCAATTGTAACAGAAACGATAAACCGCTTCAAGAGATAACATTCATCGGTACAAATAATATTTCTTCAACTACTACTTCACCTTTTCAAAATATCATTGAAATCAGGTGTAACATATTAAAAAAAAATCTATAAATATAATAAAAGTCGGTGGAAATCAGATACAAACTTGATTTCACACTCTACAACACAATAAAAACATACAATAAAAACGTGTTTTTTTTTTAGACTACCAAGTGACGGGACGAACAAGTCATGCGCCTGCGCCTGGTGGTCCCTTCAAAACAGGAACGCACTAATGCTCACATGACTGCTTTGCGGCAGAAATAGGTACAAGGAGCTATACTACTACTAAACGAGTTGTAAAATATATTAACAATATAATAATACATAATGTATAAAAGTACATATTTCGATAGGTATGTCTTCAAGGCTTCAAAAACTCCGTATGTAGACGATTTAAAGTTATTCTTAGAAGAAAACACACCTGCGGCCTTTCATTTCTTCCAACACCTGGTGAAGATACTTGAAAAGCACTCCACTCCCAACAGTTGAGAAATAGCATGTTTTACACTCGAAATTAATGGAATTAACAACACGGTTCTTAAACCTTTAACAACCTCTTAGAAAATTTAATTTGTCATTCCTACTCACGTGCACGTAGGGCCAGGGAGTTGACGACAATGTACGCAGTTGACATTAGATGGTTTTACACGGACATTATCGCACATGATACAGCGCGCGTGTAAAGACGTTGGAAGGAAAAGGGAAAGATCGCGCGTTTCATCAGTCGGGCGCGTAATCAAAGAAAGAAAGAAAATACATTTATTTGTTTACCACAATTGCGCACTCCAACACGCGCCAGTCTCACACGGTCTATCCAGCGTTATTACACGGACCATCTTTACGTTGTAACAAAAACAAACACGTGCAATCGCGTGTAAAAGAACGTTAGCTTAAAAAAATTCAAACAGATAATCGCGCATGATTGAGCGTGCAGGCTTTCCCGCGCGCAATCCGTACGCTCATGATCACGCGTGATGGAGTGACTATGTAAAGGGGGCTAATATCCATTAATATTTTTTTCATAATTCACTTGTTTAAAACATGAAATAATTGTAAAAAACCTATACAGTCGAACATATTTTAGTCCATGTTTTAGAATTTAGATGTTTTTACAAACATTGCTTGGAAATGCTAAAAATTACGCAATGGTAAAAGACATTAAAATTAGGACTTAACGTCTTTGTCGTCGTTTGTTTTTTATTTAACCAAAGTGATTTTTAAATGCCTAATTAAGAGCCACATTCTCATTGAAACGCCCTGTATTAAAAATTACTTATCCTGCATCTATTGAAATATAAAAACGTATTGTTTATATACAACACAGCTGGAGATACACACAAACGCGGTCGTACATACCATCACATTTGTTTCTTAATTTGGTAAGCAAAGACTACCTACAATCTCTAGGGCGCGTACAAATCTTGCGTATTTCTCGTTCTCATGTTTATGTATGTGGCGCGCGAACAGATTGCACAACGTAATGCACGTGCGCGGCTCGCGAGCTTATCGCAAACAGGCGTGTTAGTGGCACATTCGCCATATTTGTACGCACTTTTGAACTTTGCACTTTGAACTTCAAAAATTAGTCGTTACTTTATTGATGTAGTCTTGCTCTGTCTTTACTTTCTCCCTCTCTCTATAAAAATAGTGTATATACTGTTTTAACGTAAATCTGATGTCTAATTTTGATAACAACTTTTAGCAATTTAACGTCGTGACAAATTTATTACTATGCAACCAGACTTTTCAAATTTTTTTACGACAGAAACCTGAAACTGTTTGGGTCAATTAAATACGTCGCATTAGAGTGCGCAAGTCTCTTTTTAGCACTATAAATAGCAACGATTTCACAAATCCCGTAATCCTGAAGTGTGCTAAATATGAGAGGTGGTGTCGCCGATTTCGTGGACCCACACACGTGCCTGGAGCTACTCTCTAAACTTCTTGCTCTCTTTACGAGAGTGTTTGCTCGGAATATACTACGTACAGTTTTTCTTGCCAGTTGGATGCTAAATCAAGTTATGATTATTATTCTTTTGGACTTCGTCGGTTCAAATTTAAAAACAGTATGACATCCTCATGCCTCCCATATCTTAAGGCGAGTAGCTTCTTAAGGTAGCGAATTATAGAGAACAATTTGCCAGGAACTGAAAAGAATTATTGTAGTTTTAATGCTTCATAACAGGCTGTTGTGTTGCGGAACCTAGCTGTAACGTAAAGAATATCTTCAAATGTTATAAAGCTCGTTGGCATACCTATGAGTATTTAAGGTCGAACGCAGAAAACTGCGACGCGAACTGCTGCGATGCGAATTCCGGCGGCTAGGCATCTCATTGCCACGATTCGGGTGATCATTCCTTCGACCATTGTCACCCGAACTGAACGTATTTTTTAAACTAGGTAGAGACATGAATCGTAAAAAGGGTGATGCACTGCTTTATTATTGATAAGACAATGTAGGTAAAAAAGGACAAAGAGGATTAACAACCCAGGAATGCGCGATACGGAGCAATTCCCAAAAAAGTCAGGCTTTTCCAACAAATTACTATCATCATAAATGTAAGTTAGGCCGTGCAACTCGCCTGCGAGGGAAACAGTGGTGGTGGACAAGAGAAAGGGCAGTCTAGGTCTGATGTTTCGTAGGTCTCTTGTACGTAGAATAAGTTAATGAAAACAAAAAACGAAAGACCATTGGTCCAAATTTAACCCCTTTGTATAAGTAGGTATATATTTTATGAATACAAATGAAATACCTTTTTTATTAATTCTTTTCTATTAATTCCATACATGCATTTGTTTTCATCAGTCGGCATAAAACGACAAAAGCTGCCTAAGTCTAAAAAGTTTGTGAGATTTTTCTTTTACTTCTACTTTTTTTTCTGAAAAGCGATAGGAAACGGCTATGTAGGCAATTGTAATATAGTTTTAGTTCAATTATAACTTATTTTTAACTGAATAAGGTGTAATATATAGATGACTTAATACGCTTATTTTTTGTATTTCCCAATCCTAACACGTATGTGACCCCTAGCATTGTAAAGTACAGTTATTTAGTTGTTTATTGCCCCCAATTTCACTTGTGTGCACCTTGAATAAATGTTCCATACAAACGGACTGCCATGCAGAGGTCCCAGATTCGATTCCCGGGCCGGAAGAAATATTTGTATGGCCTGCATTTATTTCTCTCGTGAGTTTGGGTGTAATTTGTGGTTGTCTATGTATGTGTCCATGGCACACGCGACACAGGGTTTCAAATTGCGGGGCTATGTTGAGTGTATGCGTGTGTGCGTTAAAAATGCACAATGACCTTTGTTATAACAATTTAGTTCGGAAACTGATTTCCTAAACAGAAAAGGCTTTATTTCCAGAAAATAACAGCGAAAATAGCGATTATGAGTTACATTTTTTCGCTTGCAGTATTTATTTTATTGAATATAATAATGATAAATATAAATGTTTTTACTACCATTTAACACTACTTGTCAGCCG
>NW_020653743.1:4311748-4365497 GCF_003589595.1 Hyposmocoma kahamanoa | reverse complement strand
ATTAATATTAGACATAACTGGTTGATGACTGTACCATCTCAGTCACCCGTGACCTGTAAAGAGCCCGAAACGTCGGTTTGTATGAAAAAACAAATATACGCGATTAAAATCCGGAAAAATAGTTTCATTTCCTACGTGTAACAATCGCGAAAACCTAAGAGCTCGATAGCTCACATAAAGTTTTTCTCATTTTGAGTTAATATTCTAACCACGGTTTTATTGGCGTGTAGAGAATCAAATTTTCAAACTAAACAAAACTTTCAACAATGAATGAATGCTGAAATTTACTAATATTTTGAGTTACAACACTATTGTAATAGCATTGCGATATGTGTAACTATTTTAATTTTTAACGAATTAACTATTCCTCTTTGAATCAATAATAGCTAATTCACATGGAGTATACAGTCACCAGCACAAGAGTTCCGTAACAAAACAACTCTCCGGAATGAAAATCTTTGCTATCGGCTGTACATTATAAGATTTCTTGTGAAAATTGGTCCCATTCGTTTTTTCTCTAACATCTTTTCTGTAATTTATCCTTTAACAACTGTGAGGTCGTTGCCAAAACCGGATTCCGACCTGCAGCACGTATCCAATATCTGATATTCACCCGCAGATGTTAGACACGTGATGTCATTGAGAGAAACGGATATCATATCAAGGGGTTCATTTAGATATACATGATTCCTGTTATTTCTGGCGTCTGCGGTAAGGCTTGAACGTAGAAGGTATGTTCCGATGGTTCTTGATTTCACACAGTGATGCAAACGCGCGACTGCATCGATACAAACGCGCGACCGTATCGATACAAACGCGCGATTGCATTGATGCAATCGCCTGTAATTATAGCGATACAGTTGCTGAAAATCACGCGTGTGTAAAGGTCTGCAAAGCAACTGCATCGTTACTGCATCGTGTTTGTATCGCATTTGCATCGCTGCTAAGAGACGCCGTCTGCTCTAAGATCAAATTATCTGTCAAGCATATTGCACAAGCATCTCTTTGAGGAGATTATTATTTTATTATTATTATTATTATTATTATTGTAATAAAAGACAATATTTCTAACTATACAAAACAAACGGAATAACATTTCATCGATAATTGAATATTAAATTATCTAATTTTTCAATTTTCGTCCATTACAGCAAACCGCAAGCTAAGCTGGTAGATTTGAAGTGAAACAATTGACGACACCCGTCAATTGTTTCAAATTCGGGCGACTAGTTAGAATAGTTTTCAAACAAATTAAATGACATTTCGTCTCCATTTCTGGTAAGTAGGTACTTATGAACTATTATAATATGACGAAATGGGAAGAACACGTCGTGCTTCTGGCGGTAAGCGACACGCCGCTTCTTTGGTCACGAGGGACTTGTGTCAGTGATTATAATAAAATTCAAAAAAATGTATACGTTCTTTTCGATATAATCCCAAAACTGCCTCTGATAAATTAGCCATTTCTCGTTTGATGGCATAATGCAAATTAATTAATCTCCAAAGTTTGGTGCTAAATGTAGATTATGGTTATCATTATTTTACAACACATCGAGCCCCACTCTATTAGAGTCCACAACCACCTCTGCGATGTACCACGTCGTTGTGACTGTCCTGTGTTGTCAAGGACTGACAGCATTAAGTATTTGGGAGTGATGGTAGATAATAATCTCTCTTTCGTACCTCATGTCCATATCCTTGGTAACAGAATCCGGAAGTTAATATTTACTTTTTAAAAATTACGACATGTTGCCAAAGCTGATGTCATTAAAATGGTTTACTATGCCTTGTTGTCAGTCCCTGATATCATATTGCATGGTCGCATGGGGAGGGCTTCGACGGCTCATATGCTATCTCTGGAAAGGGCCCAGAGGATGGTCTTAAAAGTATGTACCTTTAAGCCATACCGATACCCCACCGAAGACCTATATAGGTACTGCGAAGTGTTGACAGTTCGTCAAATATTCATTTTAAATATTACTCTCAAACAGCATTCAGAGCTGGCAGAAATTAGTAACGAGCGACCATCTCATTCTCTCCGGCCAAACCGCCGGGATGTTGTCCCCCTACTAAATATGTGTAGAACATCATTTGGCCATAGATTCTACTTCTTCCTTGGTCGGTTTCTCTTTAACAAAATAAATTATAAGTTAAACATTGCCGACAGGAACAAATTCGAGTGTAAGAAATCTGTGACAAATTGGCTCCAAGGACTTAACTACTCTGCAACTGAAGAATTGTAACGGCCAGTTCAGTAAACCTAAGACCTTTTTTATTTATTATTTATTTAATTATCTTTCTTTTGATTATAATCCCCTACTAGGCATATTTCTATTTATCCATCAACCAACACACGCACTCACACACACACACACACTCACATACACTCATTCACTTAGATTATAAGGCTTAACTTAAATTTTAAAATTGTTCTTTCTTTATACTTATGTTGTGCATTACACTGTTCACTATTTTGCTGTAATCCAAAAATTATACCTCATTAGATTGAATCACTGTCTCTTAAGATACAGTTTCACCTAATTTAAGAGACAGGGTCGTCAATTGCTAAATACCGTGATCCACAATTAAACAGTGTCAACTATTTTATAATTAGAATTTTTGTTGTTATTTTTACTTTTATTTTTAATCTTTTCTCGTAATTTTTTGGTTCTGTCATTTGTGGAAATAAATAAATTACAGGGTGGCGCAATAGAACGTGCATAAATTAAGTATAGGCTAAAAAAATAAATACAAAAGGTATATTTGAAATAAAAGCTATGATGAATAGGTAATTAAACGAAGTTTATTTTTTAAAAATAACGTCATCTAAATGACGGCCCTCTCGAAGATGGCACTCCTCTAAACGCGAACGCAGATTTGTGAAAACTTTTCTTAATAAATCTGGGGTGATTGCTGCCATTTCCCCACGGATATTTTCCTTTAGTTGCCTGATGTTCCTCGGATTGTTCATGTACACTTTGTGTTTGAGGTATCCCCACAAAAAAAAGTCAGGAGGCGTCAAGTCAGGGCTACGTGGGGGCCAGGGGATATCACCTCTTTTGGAAATTAGTCTAGCTGGAAACATCTGTCTCACAACCGCCATAGAGTCATTCGATGTGTGACAGGTCGCTCCGTCTTGTTGGAACCAAGTCCTCGTATTCGCTATTCTTGATCTCGCAAGCTCTGGAGTCAAATATCCTTCTAACATCGCAACATAGCGGTCGGTGTTAACGGTGATGTTTCGTCCTCGTGAATCTTCAAAAAAGAAAGGGCCAATAATTCCTTTGCTTGAGATTGCTGCCCATACCGTTACTTTCGGACTATGCAGTGGTTTTTGATGTTTCATTTTTGGATTCTCGTCATTCCAATAACGACAATTTTGTCGGTTTACGAACCCATTTAAATGAAAATGAGCCTCGTCAGAAAAAAGAATGTTCTCAAAAGTGGAAAATCGACGAAGCATTTCTTCAGCAAATGCTAACCTTGCTCCAAAGTCGGTATCTTTTAATTCCTGTGTTAACTGGAGCTTATAGGGATGCAGTTTAAGATCCAACTTCAAAATTCGCTGTAAACTTCGTCGCGACAAGTTTAAAGCCGCCGATCGCTTCCGAGTAGACACTTGCGGATTTTCTCGTACTGAGTCCTTCACCCTCTCAATATTGTCTGTGGTCCTAGACGTTCTTGGACGACCTTTTGCTGATTGTTTAAACGTGGAACCGGTCTCTTCAAAGCGCTTTATCCATATTTTAATTAAATTTGCACTCGGAGCTTCATTGATGTGTATTAATCCATATTCAGAGCAATACAGTCGCCTTGTAGAGATGTATGAACGACCGTTCTCGTAAAACGTGCGAACACAAAAAGCGCGACGCTTCCCGTCGAAGTGACTCATGGCTACTAAAACTTCACGAGTGCCACTATCTAATCACGCTAGGCTCCCCCCTCCCACGCACTCTTTACCGCGCGAAAAAAGATGACGCAATATGCACGTTCTATTGCGCCACCCTGTATTATATTATTATTATTATTATCGTTTTACTCAAAATACGAATTTTAAGTTCAAAGCTCAGCGTGCTTTGTCATTTCACTTATTTGTATTCGGAAGCTATTTTTTCTTTAAGTAAATGGACTTGCTCTTGATCAATACGTAGCCTTGGAGAAAAGACACGGTATATGATGAAACGAGCTTGCCCAGAAGATACCTATTCAGTCGCACCTTATGCCAAGCGGAACGAACAAGTCGTGCGCCTGGTGGTAAGCGACACGCCTGTCCATAACAGTGCCCCTCAGCGCAAAGATCTGAGGGGAACTGCCACTGCGCCCGTCACCTTGGGACATTAGTTGAGAAGTCCCATGTGCCTGTAATGTCGCTGCTCTGGTATTCAAAATACAGAGAATTCCCACTGAGACCAGGAATTGGTGTGGTTGTTTGATACATTATTATTATTATTATAAATATCATGTCTAAGTTTTGCGCAATTTACATTTGCACACATCTAATGATGTGAGGGGGCGTACCCAGCGGTGGGAATATATATAGGGTACTTAAGTTTTTCAAATTTCTCAGTTAAACTATACATTCAACAGTACTCCAACCTACTTTTGTTCGAATATTGTGCAATGGTCGAGAGCACGTCAAGCTTGACACAACAGGTTTAAATTTAACTCTATGCCGCTTGTAATAAAAACGGTCCAAGGTCCAAAGTGTCAAGCTTGATGTGCTCTTGACTGTACAACTTGATGTGCTGTCGTCTGTACCAAATCATCTACGATAGTTGCCAGATTTTTCAAGCCAAAAGTATACAGTGAAAATTTTAAAAAATTACTCTCTTCGAAAATTTATATCGACAAATTTTATGGGCGGACCAAAATAAATAGCTTTGCCGTACAATATCCGTATGAATAAAGATTGACCCCATTTCTCATTTGAGGCGTTTCACTTATGGGGGGTAGTTATAAATTTCCTCTATATGACCTTTAGCTTGATACACGACTTTCGACTTTAGACTTTGCACGTTAAAGTTAAAATCAGTCCATTCGATATATAAATTTTGATGAAGACTGAGAAAATATGATGTTACTTCTTTAAGCCTGTTTTGTGTTCTTATGTTCGAAATTTGAATTATAAATCCTGTTTTTGTACGCATGCTGCATTAAATTTTAAATGCGACGGTAACTTAAATAGAGCGTAAGTTCGGAAATTAAATTCTAAATCCAGCTTTAAATTGAAACATTTCGAACACAACAACCTAAAAGATGAATTTTGAATTAAATTAATTAATTTATTTATTATTATTAATATATCTATTTTAGACTGTCGCCTCTCCCAAGGCATGAAAAGATAAATTTTGAATTTTTAAATGGGAGGGGCGACATTCCACGGCAATGGCGCAGTCGGCCGGGGTCAGGGACTCAGGTTCAAGAATTGGCGAACAATACGTGTCGTATCGAGCAGGACACCTTCTGCATTTGTGCTGGAAGCGGCACGCCACAGAAATTGGTGCCATTTGCGGACAAAACAGTTGGGATTATTCATATTTTATTATTATTATTAAAAGGCCCAAAACGTTAGTTTGTTTCAAGAAACAAACATACATGATTTCACATCTGAAATAGTAGTTTCATATCAATGCGTATAAACCGCGAAAACCTAAGAACTACATATTAATAATCCATTATATAAGAATTAATATATAAAAGAATCACAACAATGATTATTACGTAATCACAGACCCGTTAACCACCCCTCCCTTTTACTTTCACTCCCCCTGATTCTAATTACAGAGCACAGCGACAATGGCAGAAGCAAATGGTACGAAAAATTACCTCTTATTACATTGTCTTGTGGAGTTACTATTAACACAGTTATGTAAAAGATTTCTTCAGGTTCGAAGTACCTTTTAAATGTACATTGTGATAGCTACGCTGGCCGTTTTGACAGAATACAATAGTGAGGTCAAATCTCAATTCATTATCGACAAAAATTTATACAAATGCGCGTCGCATCTATAAGTTTTATAACTAGTATCGCAAAGGGTAGCTGATTAAATTATTTTAATAAAACTAAAATAGAAATGTTCGTCAATTCGAAACTGCTTTGTTTTCCATTGAGCTTTGACGCGAGTTTGCCGGGGTAGAAGTTGCTGGCCAGCGGTCCCATAAATGACGATCGAATTAGATTTCATTTAAAAAAATTTCGAATTTCGAATAACAAATGCCGAGTTGTGTCGTAATATTAAACATTCCATAAATTTTACTGCACGTCACTTCGACAACAATGTACAGCAATTAGCTCCTTCAACGTAGTTATGAATTAATACGAAACTTGATGAGCGGACAAACGTCAAAACGGCCATCATAGCGTGCCGGTACTGTAACTGACAGCTGCAGACCGTACTTTAAATAATATAGTAAAATTTTAATATTAGTTTCCATTTAAATTCTCGAGATTTGCAAATTTATAAAACAACACCCTGCCTTCTACACTAATCTTGACGACTTGGCCCAAGGACATATTTTTTACGCAATAGACTGCTTCTGCCACAATCTCAGCTACAAACACAGCGCTTAGATCCCCATTTGACGTCGGTAAAGATATTCTACGATCTCACGCCAATCAATAAGAACGAGAAAAAGTATTTACTCTTTGTTAATAAATTGAAGTTATACCCAATCTCAGATTACAACACAATAGGCAGATGGAGCATACGCAACAAACGAAGTAAAGCCGCTTTTCATTTATTGTGTGCGTGACAACTAGGAAGGGCCCTGATGTGTGTGTGTGTAAGTTTGCCAGATGCAGCGAAAAACTCCCGAAATTTTTTATGTTGCTTTCTGTAATACTAATGTTACAAACTGGAAATATTACTTTCCAATATAGGTACTTAAGTGTTATTAGGATATTAAATAAATTACATGCAATGTAAGTTAATATTTAATTGTTATTATTTGATTTACATTACACAAAAGAAATAATATTTTTATAAGATATTTTCAATCGGAAAACTTAGATAGTTCAAAATATTTATTACAATGACAGTTACATCTTTATTTTGTACATATTTTTTATAATAATACCATTTTGTATCTATACACCGAGCAAACGTTTCTAATTTTGATATGTAGCACAATCTCACCATCAAATACTCGTCTATTAATTTTTTTATTAAAATATTGACTGAAGAGAGAGAGAGTGAGTGAAGTCATGTACGTACATTGTAACCATATTTTTATTTTATTGACACGTTCTCTTAAAAAATCACTCTGATATTTATGATATGTGCACACAACAATGAAAGTCCTCTGTATCTATTGGGCTAAAATATTAGCTGTTTTTGAACATTTTCTTTTATGTAGTTACATTATGGCGATTAGACATTGGTTTTAGAATAACTTAGGTAAATCTGAGTTACCTAAAAAACAATTTTGGACTGCTGTAATTGGACCATTTTGTGTGTATATGCATGCATTATTTAATTTCTATAGAAAGGTGTAAATTACTCGATGCCCCTATCATCCATGCATATTTGCCTAATTTACGGAAGCTCATGTCGACATAAACTAGCAACACATACGAATTTATGTCGAGGTTTTCCGAAGTGTTCCGAGTGAACAGTATCGGGTAAATAATTACAAAACAGTTAAATTAACAATAGTTTCCTGAGAAAAGATATTCCATCTTATTTTTTTTTTGTTTTTGGGAACAACTTTTACAATGTTTAAATACACAAGACGGCTTTTTTATATAAAAATAACTAATCACTCGCGACGTGCAAACAATGCGACGCTGTGCTTAGTACTGACGCGAGTTTGTATTCGCTTTTGAATTTGTATTTGCTTTGGTGGCTTCACTTTCGTGTTCCGCGCTCTCCATCTGCCTATTGTTTTGTAATCAGAGTACCAATAATAAAAGTCATTACAATTTAATGACAAAATATAATAATATTGCACCAAATTTTAATAACAAAATTAATTTATAAATAAATCTTATATTGTTATATTTTGTATTCATATTATTGTAATTTAATTAGAATTTTCGCACTGTGTACTTTTTATTATACATATTTTATATTGATAGTAAACACTTCAAGTGATTAATCGACCGCCTCGGCCTGCCTCTGCTTTTATTGTTATTCCTAAGATAGGGTTCATATGTGTAACCATTTGTTATATACCATATGAAGACAAAAAATATATTGAATATTGAGTTCATCTAAGGAAATACTGTCACCTTATCTATCTGGAATGTAATAAATTGTGGATTGTTGACATAATTTAAATATTTATATTGTCGACATTTCAATACCTTTATTGCAAGTTACGACGTTTGATTTTATAGTGAAATTTTATTCAATGTGCTGCCATCTTGCGGCCAGTAGCTGGACTACGACGAACGATTAACACACACACATACAAGAAACGGGAATTTGCTTAACTATCAACATTGTAATAATAAGACATCACATACGTGCAAAGTACCTTAGCAAAGTGACTCATATATACAAGAACATATGGACCAATTTCATTATAATAAAAACAGTATAATAATATTAATGTCCCTAATAACTACACCAATTACCCGATTTCTACTATGGAATTTCTTGTACTGTGAGTACCCAGAGCAACGGAATTAAGTCACTAGCAGAATATCCAGCCATTCCAGATATCCGTCTGAAACATTGTCAAATAAGTAACACCAAATCAAAAAACAATGTCAAGTATAAAGCTTCATTCGCATCATACGTAACGGGCATGTATACGCAGAACCAAGCAAGAAAAATTCATATCACTAAGTTGGTCCTACCGAAAACCGAACTCAACACCTCCTAATCCAGTGCCTGAAGTGCAAATCGTTGGGCCACCGAGCTCGTCAAATTATTAACTTAACAAGCTCGAACTTAATTACTCAGTCAACATGACCGGTTGCGATATATTCACTATAATAAAGTTACTTTTGTCAAAGTTATTCATGACACAGCTCCTCTGATATTGCAGATGTCCATGGGCAACATGACCACCTTCCATCAAATTGTTCATCTCCTCATTTGCCTCCGACTTTACATTTTTATTCTTCTTCTTCTTACCTTAGGTACTTCTTTTAGGCGTATATTGACCTTCATTAGAACGTTACTACCTTGACTGGCCGCGCAGAGATCTTCCCTCGTACAGGTATTAGGGCACAAGGGGCACAACAGTAATTGTTGCATGGACTGTGTTGGGGCATCGCAGTTACATTTTGTTTTGCATACACTCATAACCCCGCGCTAGGGAAACCCTGTGTCGCAGGTACCATGTACGCATATACACAACGACAAATTACACCCGAACGAGATAAATAAACTTAGGCTTTACAAATATTTCTTCCGACCGGGAATCGAACTCGGGACCTCTGCGTGGCGGACCTGCATGGTAACCGTTCGGCCACGGAGGCAGTTGGTTAAACTAAAGGTTAATAAGTAGTTGGTATCCCTGAAACCCCATTTACATATCGTGTCACTGCGGCGTCCTACCTGAGTGCGAAGTCGATTTAAGGACTCCCACATGGGCCACCGCAGGTCGCAACCTGGTGGTAATTGCTCTTGAGGTATGATAAAACCAGATGGTGGGGTGTTTTCACCGTTACATTTTCATTTAACAAGAAAAATTTTTCTCCGTACGCTATTTTTTAAATTTGTTTATTCAGTTTTCTAAAAATGTAACTTTTTCAAGTCGGTCACTTCATAATTAACGGCGCGGTACGATTGAAAAAGTACGGTTTGACAAAAAAGTGACATAAAAACTTTTTTCATAATTTATTTTTAATTCTTAATTAAAAACTCCTTCACTAAACAACTGACGTTCCTTTTTAAAACTAGCGCGAAAAAAACTACAGATAAAAGAATTCAGTGTGAGGTTGGTTTATTTTTTGAAGATGAAGAAAACGGAATTTCAAGTATTACGTTTCTCATTTGCAGTCGCAACCTCAAAACTTGCCGAATCACGGTACGAATTATTGCCGAACCCTCGTATTCACCAGATTGTGCCGTATCTGATTTTTACCTCTTGTTACATACTAGGAAATGCCTTGGTGGAAAGTTATGCAACTGCTACTAAATATATTATGTACTATGATCGGGCCATGCATTCCCGGTATAGAGGGTTACTTTATTTCCGACACATAAAAAAAGCATGCTGACAAGTTGCTCCACTTAGAATTATCATTGATTATTTATAACTGGCACTTATATAAAAGGGACGAGTGCGGTTCAAGCCTGTAGAACCGTTTGTTGTGTTGAAGAAACCGACACCGGTCAAACTTGCAAGGCTGGCCCTTTTGACCGCGCTCCTTACGGACGAAGTTTGATTCTATTTTAGATATCAAGTAATCAAACTCAATGGCATTCAGTTGACACAATCTGGACAACAGCGTCGAGGGCTGCGGTTTGTTAGTTTCCCGTTAAAGTTTGGAAATTACAAGGGTTCAGGGACTCACACAGAAGTTTTAGTAAAGTATTACTAAAACCTCTCTGACTAAAAAACCTTACAGAGATTTTTCAAAAATGTTTTTTCTTCTTCTTAATACCCAACCGACCTCATACTATTTCATTTATTTAAAAGTACTTATTAAACACCAAAAATAACCAAAGCCTTAAATAAAACACTCCGAATCAATGGTAGTAATCATCCGTGGGTTTACCGACCAGACAATTTGCATTTCAAATTCAAATAGCTCATTTGCATTTGCGGAATTCAATCCACGAATTGAAATTCGGCAGCTGGACTTACTAGATAACAGGTGTTTAGATAAAAATTCTCCTTTCATAATCCGATTTGAAAGATGAGGGTCAATACACACTTGCCGCTTGGCTGTGGTAAAGTGTAATACCTGATAAGTTTGATAAGTTCAAAGTTGATGCGTCAATCATAAAACATTTTAAGGAACTTAACACTTATTATTTAAATTCATGTTAACCAGTTCGTGTTAGATCATGTTCCATTGTAATTACTTATATGCGTTTTGTTAAGCTCAATTTACATTGCCGCCAGGTAGGATGGAGGCTAATTTTTGATACGAAATAGTATTTATGTCAGTTGGGTAACAAACAAACTAGCTACGAAACGGTTGAGCTGAGGAAATTCCCGGAACTGCCCGAGAATTCTATGGAAAACGCCCGGTCTGTTTTTAGCACGTATCTATTTAGTTTGTACTTTACACAATTGATATAAAGTTCATTATTCTATGTACTACTTATTTCGTTACAAAAAAGCAGTAGAGCACCTTATGAAAGAGTTCGTCCAGAAATGTACTACCTTACCTATTTCTTCAGCAAAGCAGTAATGTTAGCATTACTGTGTTCCGGTTTTGAAGAGTTAATGGTGCTGGTGAAATTACAGGCACATGGGACTTGTCAACTCATGTCTCATGGTGACAGGCGCAGTGGCAGTGCCCCTCAGATCTTTTAGCGATTTGAAGCTCAGAGTGGCTTTGCAATAGGTATGGACAGGCGTGTAGCTTACCTACAGGCGCACGACTTGTTCGTCCCGTTACTTTATATTATTAAAAAAAATCCCTTGCTGAAAGGAATCAGGACAAGGAATTAAGACGCTTTTATTTGAATTCGCCACGAACTCCTCAGTTATGTAACATGATAATTTGTTTCATTGTTGCTTATATTTTTTAGTTACACGCATAGACAGTAAGAATAGTGAGTGTACACTCAACTTAAGTGTTACAACATGTAGACTCATAAACATGCCAGCACGCAGGTGAACTAACTGCCAAAGTATTTAGTGTTTACCCACGCACTTGATGTTATCAATATTGCAACAGAGTACGTAATGGATTTGTGGGAAACCGGACTGATTTGCATGCGCTGAGTCGCACGTTCAATTCCTGATTTATGTTTACTTCTTTGATCACAAGGGACTTGTGTCAGTGAACGTAATAAAATCTAAATCGAATACGCTCTTTTCGATTTGGTGCCAAAATTGTCTCATATAATTGGTCATTACTCGTTTGATACCTTAACATAATGCAAATTAATTTATCTCCAAAGTTTGGTGCTAAATGTAATAACTATAATATGCATTATAATAACTTTATACACAATTTAAGTTTGTTTAAGTTTCAATTCTATTTTTAATGATAATACGAGTTTTAAGTTCAAAGCTTCCGCGAGCTTTTACCATTTCATTTATTGGTTTTCGGAGTCTATTACTTGCTCTTGATCTCTATTTAGCCCTGGAGTAAAGACTGGGTCTACGATGGACCGAACTCGCCCAGAAAATGCCTATTCAGTCGCATCTTAAAATCAGTCGGGTTGAATCCAAGCTACGGGAGGAACAAATCGTGCACCTGGTGGTAAGCGACACCCCTGTCCATAGCAATTGCAGTGCCGCTCAGAGCTTCAAATCTCAAAGATCTGAGTGGCACTGCCACTGCGTCCGTAGCCTTGAGTTAGTTGACAAGTCCCATGTCCCAGTTTCAGCAGCACCCTAACCGTTTAAAACCAGATAGCAATAATAATGCTTACATTACCACTTGGCGGGAGAAATTGGTAAAGAATAGGTAAGGTGGCAGTACTTCCCTGGACAAAACCATTCACAAGGTGCTCCTGCTCTATTACTGGGCTGTGCGAAGAAATGAAGATTCAAACCATGGAAAAATTCATGAGGTCTGTTGGTTAGTTGGCATATCGTAGTTGGCATAGCGTCTGGCACGGTTTACTGGGAGACGTTGGTTTGAATCCAACCGATCGAAGTGAATTCTTTGTAAGTGCTCGTAGCAAGTAATTTCACAAAAAAATAATAGAATACCATGGTGGTGAGACATCTTAACATTCAATAAACCTTAATTATAATAATGACGTAGACCCGCACTAGGGAAACACTGTGCCGCGGGTGCCATTGACACACCGCATACACAACCACAAATTACACCCAAACTCACGACGGAAATAAATATAGGCCGTATAAATATTTCTCCCGGCCCGGGAACCCGGGACCTTTGCGTGGCGGCCCAGCATGGTAACCGTTCGGCCAGAGAGGCAGTCAATTAACTTGAATTTTCTTTAAAAATAAATCTTTAATCTTTGTTGTTCTCAGCGTTCGCAAGCTCTTCGCTCTTAAAATTGCAATAAAAAACCACATGCACCACACACATCGAACCACTTCGTTCGATCAAATGACTACAGTGTTTTGATAAAAAAAAACACACACACACACACACACACACACACACACACAGTTATTTTGCTAAATGATTTCATCCGTTCCTATCCGTATTCCTATACAACAACGTCCTTAGATTTTGTGACATAAAACTAAGCCCAGTATTCGACGGTAACGTGCACAGCAGAACTGGTTGCTTGATTTGTCTTACGATTTTGTTGAAAATTTGATGTTTATTTTATTGATTTTATTAATTTATAAGATTGCAGAAAATATTGTTAATATTTTTAAATTACATACCATATTTATTTCTAAATCGATTTCTTTTCCTTTAAGGGGCTAATATGTAATGTATATAAATCGTATGTCTGGGACTTCACGATTCAGGCTTGCCTATTGTGAGGATCATGGTAAATTTGAAATTGTAAGCATGTTTTGTCAAATAAATTTTATTATTTTTTACTTTTTAGTTACTCCCTCAAAATAAGCATAGCGTGTTAGTTGCAGGAATATCCACCTTAAAACGGTATACAACCTCTACCCGCGCCGGGTTTGACCCGAGACACACTACAGGCGGTAAATCACATAGCAACTGCATTCTCGGTTCTAATAATAAATACCCAATAAATAATTTAACCAATGTTAAAACGACATATAGTACACGTAATAATATCGGTTACGCAAAGTGAAAGGAAGAGGTCAGCATGAGACCCTAACGACCCGGCACTCAATCATGTGTAACTCCACACTTACAACTTACAAACTTGTTTGGTTATCTTGTTAGTTTACGCAATGGTTTATAGTATTTACTAATAAAATTTATGTGAATGACTTTTTAATTTAAAAAAAAACAAACTCAGAAGTTTGTAGAATAATATCCGTTTGCCAAGTTTTATTGAAATTGATTAACAGAAAGTGGTTGTAATCCAATAAACATTTATCTACTCTCGTTCTCTCTCCCAGGTTTCATTCCCTAATTGGTTGGCAAATTAGTGGTGGAATATACATAATAGTCTCCGATTGGGGCGATGCCAATCTTGTCACATTTTGTGCTACCAAAACGCAGGCGTCTTTATTCTCCACAAAACGGAGTCCCTTTAAGCTGACTCCGACTTGTCGCGGTATATCCATACCGATAGCCGACCGTCTCCAGCTACTTGGAATGGACCTGTCGTCCAATCTGAGCTTCGGCAGATACATTGAATCCATGGCCAAAAATGAAGCCAGGAAACTTGGCATCCTTTCCAGAGTGAGGCGTTACTTCACACCGGGACAGTTCCTTCAGCTGTATCAAGCACAAGTCCGGTCGTGTATGGAGTACTGCTGCCACCTTTGGGATGGCTCTGCCACATACCAATAAACAATCTTGGATTCAATTAACAAGCGTGTCAAGAGGCTTATAGCTGACTCGGAATTAGTAGAGGCGACGCTGCAGAGCCTTGAATACCGCTGTAGAGTTACCTGTTTATCGGTATTCTACAAGATATATCACGGAGACTGTGCGATGGAATTACACCATTTAATTCCCATCATCGGGGGACTTGGCGTAGGCTTGGCTTCCACCCCTATGTTGTGGATATTCCAAAGATTCGCAAGAAGCGTTACGTTTTCACATTTATATGGCGAACGGCTTTGGAGCGGAATTTCCTGCCTGCAGACTTGTTCCCTGAACGTTATAAATAACTTGGACCTTTTCAATCCTTCTATCAAATCCATGACAAAACCCATTTCAATAAAACTTTGCAATTAGATATATTCCACGAACTTTTGAGGTTGGTTTTTTTTATATAAAAGTTATTTAGCAACAATGCAACGTCGGTACCGGTGGAATGAACACAGGCCACAATCGCTCCCAATACAGCCCCCTTTTCAAAAACAAAATAGTCATTTTATTGACTCCCTACAACGTCCTTTTACATTGTTAAGGACCATTTTTGTGGCGACCCCAAATTATTTAGTAACTTTTATTCTACGTTAAACGGCATTGGTATTAAAGTTTCGTTCTGTCTCAATAATACCTCGATTCCTCAAAGGCCGCTTAAAACTATCAAGTTTGGGCAGGTCTCGAGACTTAAATCCAAGTCTCCAGAGCAATGAAACTTGCAAAACAATTTAGAAGGATAAATAGAACGTACCTAAAGGCATCGGTCCGTTCACTTTGAATTTCTGCCTCTTTACTGCCTCCGTGGCCGAACGGTCACCATGCTGGACTGGCACGTAGGTTCGATTCCCGGGCCGGGAGAAATAGCTGTATGGCCTATAATTATTTCTCTCGTGAGTTTGGGTATAATTTGTGGTTGTCTATGTGTGTGTCCATGGCACCCGCGACACAGGGTCTCCCTAGTGCGGGGCTATGTTGAGTGTGTGCGTTATTATTATACGAAATCGGGTTGATTTCTCCGAAATATATTCTGCACTGACAATTTTAGTACTTTAATAACCTTTTGGATGAATGAATGACATTTGTTATTTGTACTTTTAATAATGTTAGCGTATCGGTTACACTTTTTAACCGACTTCAAAAAAAGGAGGAGGTTTTTTCTTACAACATTCTAACGACGGTTTTTTTAACGTGAAGAGAATCAAAATTTTACATTTAGCAATGACATAATTAACTGCCTCCGTGGCCGAACGGTTGCCACGCCGGACTGCCACGCAGAGGTCCCAGGTTCGATTCCCGGGCCGGGAGAAATAGTTGTGTGTAGTGTAGTGTGGCCTACAATTATTTCTCTCGTGAGTTTGGGTGTAATTTGTGGTTGTCTATGTGTGTGTCCATAGCACCCGCGACACAGGGTATTCCTAGTGCGGGGCAATGTTGAGTGTGTGCGTTATTTATTTATTTATTATTTATAATATTAAATTTCAAATATTTTGAGTTACAATACTGTTGTAAGAGCAGTGCGATATCGTCGCCTTACTTTGTTAAACTCGTATCTTAAAGCACAAAATTACCGAATTGCAAAAAATGGATTGTATACGCAAACTTTGCAGGCTGACGTCACATCATATTTCCTTCATATTCACACACTGGCTTTTACATATTCTTAAAGTAATGTATCCAAATTAACACCCTTGATAAGAAATTTAAAAGAAATATAAAGTTTTGCCATCTCCTGAATAGTTACTCTTTTTGAGAAAGTAAGGCGTCGATATGTAACGCGATAACTCCGGCGGCATTTATGAACCGATTTTGATGGTTCTTTTTTTGTTGATAAGAGGGTACGTCAGTAGTGGTCCCTTTTAAATTTGAAGACAATTTTCCACCTCTAAGAGTGGCAAACCAGGAGATGAATAACGTTTTGACTTTTGAGGTCGGTTTTTTTATTTAAACTAGTTTTGATTGACGATGTTTGATCACCATGATATTCAATTATTTTTCTGAAATTACTCCACTAGTTTCTTATAATTTATTAATACAAAGATCGAACACTAAGAAAAAATTCCTTCGACCCGGCTGGATTCAAATATAACACGGAACGAAATAGCTGTCCTTACAATTTTTTATATCTACTTTGGTTTTTTAACGACATTTTTGCCGTAACGCCATCTGTGATAAATTCTTTGATGTTTTTTAAAATAAAGAATTCCACATATATCTTCCTTGGCCAGCAGATTGAGCTCTGCTGCATTCTTCCATAGTGTAATGTCCTACGGGATTCTCATGTGGGGTAAAGCGGCAGATATACAAACCATATTTGTGTTGCAAAAACGAGCGATTCGTTCTGTGTTCCGTTTAGGTTCTCGGATTTCTCTCAGAGAAAAGTTTATGGAGACTGGTATCATGATTGTGGCATCACAGTACAAATATTTCGTATGCCCGTAAAAATATACATAATTTCGTTAAGAAAGAAGATATCCATAATATTAACCTTAGAACCAAATCCAAACTCATGGTACCACGTTTTCGTTTAACTAAGGTAATCGATTCTTTTATGGGGATCTGTATACGTCTTTACAATTAGATCCCGGAGCATATATTAAGATTACCATTTGCTAAAAGCTTTGAAGCTTACATCAAAAGTATTATAATTGAAAAGTCATATTACAAAATTGAAGACTACGTGTTAGATAAAAATGTATGGAAAAACAACGTGAGTCTAGATTCCACACACATATGATTCAAAATGTATTCTATAGCATTTAGTCTATTTGAAAAGAGCAATCCCTAGAGTTTCTTGCTCGTTCTTCTCAGGGAGGTCAGCGTAGTGTACGAGCAGTATGACTTTTACACTTAAAAATGACGTTTTCAAGTGTAAAATTTTACCTATGAAATAAATGATTTTTTGACAATGAGAGCCAAATAATAATCTAGTAGCAACAGATCTCCTTGTGAAAGAGTTTAGGGAAGTAGTACCACCTTACCTATTTTTACCGCCAAACAGTAATATGAACATTATTGTGTTCCGGTGTTTTAACAATGCATACACATCATTTTCAAAAATATTTAAGCAATGTATTTTCGTTAAAATACATAAAATTAGGATTGTGATTTTATCATAATTATGTAAGCACTTTTAAAACTACGGACTTTGTTAGATTTTTGTCGTTAATTGTATCGTGTTCATAAATTATGAATACGAAATGTAGTTGGAATATGATGTAAACATACCAGCACGAGTTGTTAACTTTTTTGTAAGTATTTTGCAATTATCACACCCCCTATCAACGCGTATACCACGAGGATATAGGATGACCGGAATCTTTCTCCAACCCGTCCATCATGCGTGAGTAATAAGGGCAAGATATTTCTATGAAATAAGACCAGGAATCCTAAATCAACAGAGCTTTAATCAGTTTTTAACAAATAATAATTAAATGCGATTGGAATAGATTTCATGAGACAGTTAATTTTTTCACTGTTAGCCACACGCCCGTACGAAAGTGAGTCTCGATCGAACAAGGCCGCTGTTTTCAAAAAAAAATAACGACGTTCTGCCAGTGACAGTTAAACGTCACTCTTGTCTGTGGTCGCGTTCAAGAAATTTAGTGGCGCTGGCTACGCGCCGTCATATATGTATAATTTTTTATTTATTTGGTCAGTCAAAAATTGTAACTATAATAAAATATCAGAACACATACATGCAAGAAAAAAACTAAGTGCACACATGCACAATAAATCATTGCAGAGTAAAAAGAAACCTACAAAAAGAAAAGTGAAACATTAATTTAACCACATAAATCACTTACAAAAACAAATAGTGTTAATATCTTACAAATAAGCGAAAGCATAAAAAAAGATGGGTGATAAAGTTTTAGCAAGTTGACGACATTACGCGCTTGGTTCTTAATGCAGAGAAATAGTGTAAATCATTCGTTGCGTTGTGATCATTGTACAACTGGCAAAGCCATATCACGGAGAGTGCGCGATGGAACTGCATAATTAGATTCGCTTTTTTCGCTTTCCATCATCGGGGGCTAGTCTGACGTATAGACGTGGGTTGGGGTTTCACCACTACGTTACCTCCTTTAGTAGCAGCAGAGCTCCTAGAGAAAGAGTCCGTCCAGGTCAGTACTGCCACCTTACCCATTGGTGCCGCCAAGCAGTAATGTTAGCATTACTGTGTTCCGGTTTTGAAGGGTAAGGGTGCTGGTGAAATTACGGGCACGTGGGACTTGTCAACGTATGTCTCAGGGTGACGAGCGCAGTGGCAGTGCCCCTCAGATCTTTGCGATTGAAAGCTCTGAGTGGCACTGCAACTGTTATGGACAGGCGTGTAGCTTACCATCAGGCGCACGACTTGTTTGTCCCGTCACTAGATATTATAAAAAAAATGTTGTGTAACATAACTAAACTAAACAAAAAATACAAGTTTTTATAAATAAAAATTATTATTCTGCATTGCTAAATAAATACCCTCCGTACTACCAACAATAACATCTCAAATGAAATGCAGTAATACACCGCAAATTCTGCACTTAAAAAGCACTAATTAAATTTTTGGTGTACTTGGGTAAATATGATAATATTCCGTTTGAGTGGTTCTAATGTTTACCATGAAATTACTCCTTAAAGTATAGTTTATTAACATTTACATTCAGGGTAAACTTAAAAAACGCTACTTACGGTATGTTTTCAATAAATAAACACCGAAATCACCAGCCCAAACAATAACACACACGATTGTCGTGACGTATTTTTGAAGTTGTTTATTTTTTTAAATGACAGACCCAGGCATTAAAAACTTTATGGTTTGCTAGAGTAGTTACCGAAATAGCAATTAATATTAGTTCTTTTACCTGTTATCACTTCGATATCCGATAAATCGGTATAAAATCATCACCGGCACCTCTAGGTGTGGTATGTGTCTAAGGCTGCTGTTTCGCGTGAGCGGTTATAGAAGAAAAAAATACGCTCCACCGCTGGGTACAGTTCTTGTCTCTATTTGCATAGCTTTTACCCGATAGTAAATACAAAATTATTAAACCAAAATAGAAAGAACGTCAGTTCATTAACCTTCACACACATTCTTTCCAGGTTCAAGGTTAAGATTAATCCACCCTTTGCATAATGTCTAGGTCAATTAATGTCTGGCCAGAACAAACAGATTAACACCGCAATTTATCTGACAGGTTATTTTGTATGCCTAGTTAACTGTAACTGACAGGTTTTGCTTTGGTTCAACCAGATTTATTTTAACATATAATAAAGGCGTCAATACAGAACTCTGTCTAAGAAATTAACATAATTTTTTCCTTCCAACATCCAAAATATATGAAGCAAACTCTGTTACAATTAATGAAAAACCACCGACACAAACGCAGCAACAACTGCCTACTATACTACCATGCTCATGCTTGGTTGAGTTATGGTGTCACCTTGTTGGGGAATACCACTGATGTCTTGAAGTTATTTACTTTGCTGAAGAAATGTATTAGAATACTAGTAAATATCGCACTAGAATACTAGTGCATATCAGACAATTTAATACATACCAAATTATGTCCACTAATCAAATAACTTTCACATTTTATATAAAAAAATATTTCACTACAAATAAAACATTAACCCTAAACGTAATAACAAGTCTTTTAAACAGGTACCCTCTTTTCAACAAAAAAGAAATATCAAAATCGGTTCACAAAATCCGGAGTTATCGCGTAACATACGAGTACATATAAAAAACGTACAGTCGAATTGAGAACCTCATCCTTTCTCCGAAGTCGGTTAAAATAAAATCTGAGATTTTCAAGCAATTAGACTTGTTGCAATGTTTGTGTGCAATTGTTTTTTTTTTATTGTTCTTATTGTTTTGGGCAAATTGTATAGTCGGACCATAATGTCAAATAAAATGTTGTTCACTCCGACAGACTGATGTACCTTTTAGTCAAATAATAATGGTTTTTCTCATAAATTTGTGGTCGTGCGTTGCCAGAAATATTAGATATGTATTTAGATGTTAGATATGCATTGCGATAAAATGTTATGTATTAATTTTATTCCATAACGCTAAATTAATTTTCTTTTGATGTACATATCGACACATCCGTAGAACAAAGGTCTATGTGTAAGGCTACTTGTTCTCAGGACATAGTACATTTTGTTCGTTCTACTTCGCTGTGGATGTCAGATTGACCTTTGTTCGATTTTATATTTCTGAAACGAAGTAAGATATATAAATTAGTTTGAATAACGAAATTATTCTCGTATGGTACTTTTTCTCTTTTCGCTATATAATCACATCGGACTCTGTTCTTCGGATGAGTCGATATTTAGATGTGCTTTTGTTGGGTAAGTGGCATATTTGATTGTAAAAATACTTGCTTTTTTGGTGAGAGGTTTTGTCAAACAATATCTACAATATTTCACTCCTATACCCGCTCATTGAACCTTAAACATAAAAATAGATTAGCACTACCTAGGTCGGAATTACAATTGTACCATCAGGGACCTTATGTAATGGCTGTTAAAATTTACAACAGAAATTTTAAGGATAAGTCATCCCTGACCCAATGTTATTTATTCACCAAAAAGCTAAAGGCACACTTAATAGGAAAATGTTACTACAGCCTGATGCAGTTTTTTGAAGAATGACTACCAACCTACTCCTTTTTGTACCATTGTGCATCAAAAGCGCCAAGTTATGGTTATTATTATCATTATTATTGTTTAATTTGTTAGCTTTTGTTTAAAATTACTTTATTATTATGTTCTTCTATTTTTTTTACTTTTAATTAATGTATTTTTTTTAATTGCGGCGCCCTGACAGGGTAATGTTGATACTATTTTAATTTTAAGAATGTTATGTTGAGCAACATGAAAGCACTAAATATTTTGACTTTGACTTTGACCCTAACCGACATTAATGTCACCTACTAGAAATAACCGATAGGAACATACAAACATAGTAAGTGAAGACCTATGTGTGCAATGCACAGAGTACATATTATTCACATTATGTAAATCAACACCAACATTAATATTCCGCATTAAACAAATAACTAAACATAACCTTTCATGGGAAATTACGATTCGATTACAAATCGATGTTGCGAGAATCGCCAGTTGAACGCGATATTATGTGATTGAGAAACATGACTGGGCGGTGAGAAATAAACACAATTTATTTATCGAAGATGTTTGTTTGAAACCTACTTCAAAACAAGGGGAGTGGGTATGTTATAAAATTACTATGACACTTGAGAAACTATTTTGTTGTTTATTGTTTTGTTCGAAATGAAGTATTTCAATAGTGATCCCATTCAATTTAATTTGAAAAAAATATACCACGTCTAAGGGTGGCAAAGTAGGGGATGAATCCAGGAATCCAGTTTATAGGATTTCACTCACTTTTCGGTAGCAAATTTCAATAAAACTTGCCAAATACATGTTATACCACAGATTTTTGAGATTGTTTTCTTTTTAAGTTATAATTACGATCAACTAACTTTACAGTAGACTACATTGTTCTTGATTATAGAACGGATTAAAAAAATGTTGGATGATTATAACTACAAGGTTTCTGCAACAGAAATGTGCCTAGCTCTCAAATTAGGATCCCATGTACTATGGGTAGCTAGAACTTACGTCCATCAAGTGTGTTGTCTAAAAATAACAATACTAATATATAAATAACTTAGTCTATTACAATAACTAATAGACTAAGTTATTGTACATTATAAATTTCTTACGAAATCCAGTATAGTTCTAGTTTTTTATAAACAACAAGAAAACAGCCAACTTTAGTACCAACAAAGAACAGAAACGTTGAAAGATTTTTTATTATAAGAAAAGTCATATCACAACTAGTGGTCCTTTATAAACTGCCTCCGTGACTGAACAGGACTGCCACGCAGAGGTCCCGGTTTCCATTCCCGGCCCGAGAGAAATATTTATATGGCTTAGATTTATTTCTGTCATGAGTTTGGGTGTAATTTATGATTTTCTATGTGTGTCCATGGCACCAGCGATACAGGGTTTCCAATATTGCATTATCAGGAAAAGCGCTAAACGTCCAATGCGCATTAAAATGTACGTACTAAATATATTTGCTTCAGGCCCAAGCAATCATGCCCACAGTTTTGTATGAATAACGTATTTTTCTAGATAATTTAAAATATACAGCCCTAAAATTGAATGAGATATTTTCCATATAAAGTACACTGGGTGTTTACGTGATTATAAGAAGAATATTCTGTGATTTAGAATCATTTGACATATTATGTATATTTTGATGTACACGGGGCATCAGGAGGTTATTATTTTTCCTCCTAATGTCTGAGTAAATCAACAATAATTCCGGCATCAATTTTAATGGTTGCATCAACTATTTTAAATATGTTTTTTATTAAAAACAATTGCGCATTTGATGGAAACTGACGATGAGGTCGGCGATGGAGCATGCACTAAATAATGCCTATTCACTCTCGCCTTAAAAAGGTTTAAATTATAGCGTTCAGGGAATGTCTGCAGGCAAGGAATTCCACTCTACAGCTATTCGCCATATAAATGTGGAAGAGTAACGCTTCGTGCGAATTTTCGGAATACAGGGGTGGAACCCTACTATGGAAGCCTACGTCAAGTCTCCCGACGATTGAAAGATGAAGGCGGAATTAAATCGTGCAATTCCATCGAACCCTCTTCGTGACATAACCTGTAGAAAAAAATTGGAAAAGAAGCGGGAAACAAAAAAGAAAACAACATTTATATACCAAACCAAATACAAACAAAAAAGATTAATATATATATGTAGTACTAAGTAATTATATCCTCAGTAACAACTTCTCTCACACATACTCCCAACACACTTACCTGTAATTCACCAACACTATACATACTGTCTAAGACAAAATGTGGGCAAATAGCATCGCGTCTTTGATACAGTACAAACATGGAATTAAAAAAAAAAGTAGACCAGCAGGCGAATTTACTGGAATCGGTGTCTCAGACTGCAGCTTCGCCTCTACTAAATCGCATGAATATTGAAAAAACCAACTTGGTTAAAGTCAGTATTTTTCAGTGCAAGTTCCATTAGTACAACGTTATCTTAACAGCAAATCGAAAAACAGTTGAACTTCAGTTTCACGTGAGAGCAGCGTTTCAGGGAAAAAATGTTACAAAGGTAACGCCGCAAAAATTTGAGATAAGGGTAATCGTCGACATTGAAAGAGGGTAGACAAATATCAGACATATCCCAAAAGCTGACAACTGCCACTTGTCCGTGAACCCCTGACCTTGAAATTTGTGTTATGAAAAATCGATAGAAGAATAAAGTTACACCCAGTGTACTTGTAAAATACTATGCGAATACAACGCCAACGCATAAATAGATGGCTCTAACTCCCCACGCTAGCGTCTTTCAAGCGTCAGCGCCTTGCCAATGCACTCACAGCGTCGTAAATGGATCGCTCTAACCCCCTACACTAGCGTCTTTCAAGCGTCAGCGCCTTGCCAATACACTCACAGCGTCGTAAATGGATCGCTCTAACCCCCTACACTAGCGTCTTTCAAGCGTCAGCGCCTTGCCAATACACTCATAGCGTCGTAAATGGATCGCTCTAACCCCTACATTGGCGTCTTTCAAGCGTCAGCGCCTTGCCAATGCACTCACTATTTACGACGCTCGTAAATAGATCGCTCTAAACCCCCACACTAGCGTCTTTCGAGGGTCAGCGTCTTGCCAATGCAATCACACCGTCGTAAATAGATCGCTCTGTGACGTTGTGACGTCCTTATATCGCCATCCCACCTTTTTGTCGCCGTTTTTCCGGTTTCCGGCCACTTGTTTTTAAATTTTGAATCGTTATTTAATTCTGCTCTGTTCTGCTCGATCGCGGCAGCACTGCTCTAATTTCATTTGCATCTAATTTTGATTCTTAAAAGTGGTATTTTAATACGAATCTGCAATAACTACTACTAATCATGTGCCAATTTTGATACCAATCTGTAATACCGTATAACTCGGCCCTTTCGGCCGACAATACCATGTTTTAAATTAAATAGTTATATTTTTCATTGATATAATTTTATTCAGGACTGTACTTATTAAATCCACTTATCCCAACCAGTGATGGCGTACCAGGAAAGAGTGGAAAAAAAGTGCAAGGTTACAACGCGCGATTGGGATTTACATGCGGTTTATTATTACATGCAGACGCGCGTTTGCATCGATGCAATCGCCTATTTCACCCATTCTTACGTGTCTAAATAAATAAATGAACTATATAGTCTGCTAGGTAGTTAGTACATCACAAATAACCCTACATTTGTCTTAAAATCAACAAAGTCATTGCTTACATTATAAATAAAATGTAATTCATTTTCTTCTTCATTATCTTGAAAAATTAGAATAAAGTGGGCCAAGATATTGCGAGTCCCTGAACCCTTGTGATTTCCAAACTTTAACGGGAAACTAACAAACCGCAGCCCTCGATCTGTTGTCCAGATTGTGTCAACTGAATGCCATTGAGTTTGATTACTTGATATCTAAAATAGAATCAAACTTCGTCCGTAAGGAGCGCGGTCAAAAGGGCCAGCCTTGCAAGTTTGACCGGTGTCGGTTTCTTCAACACAACAAACGGTTCTACAGGCTTTAACCGCACTAGTCCCTTTTATATAAGTGCCAGTTATATATATAATCAATGATAAGTGGAGCAACTTGTTAGCATGCTTTTTTTATGTGTCGGAAATAAAGTAGCCCTCTATATCGGGAATGCATGGCCCGATCATAGTACATAATATATTTAGTAGCAGTTAGAGCTCCTTGTGAAAGAGTTCTTCGAGGATAGTACTGCCACCTTACCTATTTCTGCCGCCAAGCAGTAATAAAGCATTACTGTGTTCCAGTTTTGAAGGGTAAGGCTGCTCGTGAAATTACAGGCACATCTGACTTGTCAACTTAAGTCTCAAGGTGACGGGCGTAGTGGCAGTGCCCCTCAGATCTTTGCAATTTAAAGCTCTGAGTGGCACTGCAATTGGTATGGACAGGCGTATAGCTTACCATCAGGCGCACGACTTGTTCGTCCCGTCACTTGATATTATAAAAAAATATATATAATTTCGAGGTTTGTTACTAGAGTTTTTGTACAGGTTTACACAAATGAGTTTTAGCAACCAATATCCAATACTCGATTATTTCTATAATTGATGCAAAGATCGATCAAGCGCAAAGAAAAAGTCATTCGGTCTGACTGAACTCGAACCAGTGTTTGTTGCCTAAACGTGGCTGCCAAATGAGCTACGGATCTTACTAATACGAAATTATTTTTGTGCGTCTTGCGGATCTTTCTATTTGGTTTGAATAGCTTTTTTCGTAGCGTCAACTTATGAAAAGTATTTCGAAAATGGATGAATATCGTGGTAGTAAAAGCGTCATGATATTCAACTAATATGCTACGATAAATCACAAAACGTGACACAATTGAGCCTAATCAATTATACTTTTTGGAGCATACATAGTTCGAAGCAGGGTTGTTGCAAATACCAGCATCCAAATCCGCGGATATTTGCATAAATTAAAATATCCGCTTCCGCATTCATCAATACTGCTATTCATTGCGGATGTTCGAGTCGTGACATTACATACACACGCTGAAATAATTTACAAACCTTCCAGAAACAGACTGTAAGCCGAAAAAGCAGCTGAGCTGTTGTTTTTAACATATAACTTTGATAAAATTCCAGAACGATTAAACTAGGCAGATTGATTGTGTTCATGCAGATTTAGTATTTTGTTAATAAATGTCATAAAATCATTGAAAAAATATAATATTTTATTACAATACCTAAGAGAATAGAAAGCATATTCATGTAGGTAGATTCGGTAAGATTGTACATTTTTCGCGTTAACACCATCGCTGATGTTAAGGTCGAAAAGTCAGCATAAGCTGATGTGTAAAAAACCTGCATCAGCAACAATCCTGGTTAGATGGTATTCCAGAACAGCGCCCAATTTCAAAAATCCCCAAATTCTTCATCAAGGGTTTAATAATTAACGGACGCTGAATCTGACACGTAAAGCCGGCAAATTGTATACCGACCCAAATTATGATATGATTATTTTAACCAATGGAAAGGTCGGTGTCTATAGCACATTCCAAATGCAACTGTGGAATAAGACAAATGTGCACTATTTTAGCTTGAGCAATTATTTTTGAAAAGCGGCGAATTTTGTGAAAATATCGAAATACACGCCAGCTGATTCCGACGCGCACATCATCATGAGCGTGCCGTAGACATCCTTCAGATGTTGACGTACTGACAGTTCCAGGCGGTTTTGAGAGCCACAGACGAATGTTTCAATACTAGAAGCCATGTTGAATAATATTATTTAAATATTTTCACGAAAATAATTATTGTCTATAAATCTTTAGAAGTTTATTTATTGTCTGTAATCCCACAAAATATTTTTTGTATAAAATCCTTTAAATAGGTAAGGTCAGTTGAAACATAATTGTTTTACATTGTTTCAAATGACATCCAAGGATTGCTCGGACGACCTCTGTAGCTCGGTTAGCATCATGGGTGTTAATGAAGGAGGTCAAGGGTTTGATTCTTACATATTTAAATTGTAATTTTATTTTATAATGTGTTTTGGGTGGCGCCTTGGCGCCCGACAATTAATTTCGCCATAATATAGAGAAATCGACAAATTTGGGACAGTGTGAAGTATCAGTGTGGATATCGTATAATTTACAGTAATATTTAAATAATATATGGTAAAATTTAGACATGAGTGTATAAAGAAAGTTGTTATATGAAGCCGGATATTGACGTCCGTTCTGACGACCTTTTAACATGAAACTCACTGTTTTCGACGTAAAAATCATATTTTGAGAAGAAACACGTTTCTATTTCAACACGCTGAAAGGATCCTATGTGAGTATATTTTAAGAGATTACACCGTATTTCATAGAGCTTACTACTATGTTAGAAATTTAATATCACGAGATATCAAAGATCTTCCGATGCAGATAGTGAATCTACGAAACAAAATGGACAAGGCATTTTTTGATATAACTATATATAACTCGTAACGAGTTACGAAATAATATCAATAAAATTCAAATTAAAGTTAAAAGGAAAACCCCAAATACAAAACAGTGCTTAGTAGTCAATCATAGGTGATGAAACCTGAACGTCGAAGAAGGTTCACAACACTCGGAAGTACCCAACCCGCATAAGGCCAGCGTGGTGAACTATGACCTAAACCCTCGCCTGAGAGAACGTATAAATGGGTTGACGACAATAGAAGTTCGTATTCTATAATTTCGAATGACCTGTTGTTTACTATCAGTTTTCTTCTCCGTTACGCTATTTACCTGAAACAAACAAACAAATATATGTTAACTGATGTATTTACCATAATACTTAAGTTAAATAAGTTTATTGAATCTCAGGATGTTTGACCACCTTGATATTTAATTATTTTTGTGAAATTACTCCGTTAGTTTGTAATAATTATTAATACAAATATCGAACACTAAGAAAAAGTCCTTCGATCCGGTTGGATTCGAACCATCGTCTTCAAGCCAGCTATGCCAACTAAGCAACGGAACGAACTAGTGAAAATTACGAATTATTGCTTATAGAACATTTTTGTTTATGGTTTTTAACGAAAACTTAAGTTAAAATTTAAAAAACTCCTGCTATTAAGTAGTGTTAACCAAAAAGTCAAAAATGTCATCTGTAACCAAACACGATAGCTCTACTTTAAGCAGTAGAGGAGGTGGAGACAGTCCTGGCTGCAGCATCAAATCAAGGTTGTCATGTCAATTGCAATGTCATTTGATTTCCATAGCAAATCAGATTTCAAATCGATTGAATAAGTGGAAGTAAAATTAATATATCAACATTAAGTGGGACAAGAGATAATGATCTTTAAACAGCTGAACAGAAGCCATCGAACATTGTTATGAGCCATGTGGATCAAATTAGGCTTCAAATGTTTGAGAGCTACGATACTACAGACAACATACTCTAATTTTGCGTCGAGGGTCAAAAGAAAGGATTTTGAGAGAGTCTGCAATAGACAATATCACATAAATTTTTCATGTTTTGCTTCTAGCATCGTTGTTCGATATCTGCGTAGGTATTATGCTTGTACGAGCTTATGTAGAGCCTAACATGTAGACAATTTCTGTTTCACCGCCCGATGGTCTGACGATGTCATCAAATTTGAGGGATATGCGGGTGTCACAGGACCCAACAGTGGGTTGAGTATGATGATGAACATAATAACGTTGTATGCATATGTATATGTGCATTTGAAGTATTGGACTTTATGGATGTAAAACATACGCACTGATACAAACAGATAGAGAACGATTAGAAGCTTTTGAGAAGTAATGCTGGAGGAGAATGAAGGGCACATGTAGGATGGAAAAGAAAACTAATGAGGAAGTATTGAGAATGGTAAACGAGAAGAGAACGATCTTGAATACTATAAAGAATAGACACGAGAAAATGATTGGACATTTGATACGACACAATTTCTTTAAGATAATTTTAGAAGGAAAAATTGAAGGGAAATGGGGAAGAGATCGACCAAGGCGCAGACACATAGACCAAATATAGGAAAACGCCGTTGTTGTGTCATATGAGGAAGTCAAGGAGTTGGCTTATAGGAGAGACGATTGGGAGATGCTCTACCGACTAGAGTATATACAAGTCTTAAGTTTATGATGATTTACTAATTGCTGAACCACAAGTCTCAACCTTTATAGACAATGTCCCTGTCTGAGAACCGCATTGGCTATGTCGTCATAATTTTATTACAAACTGTTCACTGAATAACCCATAATGTAATATTTCACCGTAATATAATAAATATGATTAACCATCTGTCATTTCTTACTGGTTGGACTGAAAGCGTGTTATTGAGTTAACAATGGCGCTTGTGGGCGGTTGAGACACTCGCATTGTCGGGGCACAAGGTTCGACTTGAGTGGAATCTTATATGGATGTGATGAATAATAAACTATCGACGACGACCTTGGTGGCCTAGAGCATTAGCATGTTTGATGATGAGGTCTTAGATTCAAATCTCTGTAGGAAAAAAAATTTAAAATGCTATGGTAGCTTAGTAGAGAAAATGATGAAAGAGAAAATGAAGAAATGGTTCTGCAATCCTTCTTTTTTTATATATCTTATTTAATTTTAGTACCATTGTTAAGCGGAATCAACGTAATTGATAAATATGACTAGCAAAAAGAACATGCCAATATGTCGGCAGTTACCGTAATGCAGTCGCGTTGTGACAAGGAGGGAAGGGTTACTTTTCATTTGAGAGACAGACTGATGGACTCTCTGTGTCGTCATGTACATTGATCATGAATTAAATTTCAAAGTTACGTACATTTCTGTATTTAAATTTTTACTATTACCACACTACGTTTCCCTTTGTGTTCTGTTTGGAGCTATATCGTTAACTTCTTTATAATGTTCACACTTACACGCCATCTGCTTACGTTTTCATTTCGACTAAAATCTACTTCACATGCCTAGGCGTCTACTGTCATTCTCCGTCTGACATTCGTCCGAAACAATTTCTGACAAATAACTACTACTGCTTACTTTGCTGTAACTTCCTTGTGCTCGCCCTGTAAATTTGGCTACTCTAGTACGAATAGTACAGAGCATTCCGTATGTAGATTGCAATATTTTCAATTAAAATTTTACAGCATGAATCTCTAGAAATTTTGCACCGAACAAAATTCCAGGCGTTCTGAAAAAAATTTATACATGCACATCGCAGATATTCCACGGAATTAACAGGATTTTTTTAAGAACAGCATGCATGGTTTACTGTATTTTCCAGTTTCAAACGTAGTAAATTTTAGCAAGTAACGTGAAATAACAAAAATTTAATAACTTTCAATGGAATTTTCAATTTGTTTTGGAAAATCGGAAAACTACATAAATAATGTTCTAAATATCTGTAAAATTCACGTTGGCACTAACAGTCACAAAATGACATCTCAAATAAACAAATTTTTACCAGCAGTGGAGTTGTTCCTTGTGAGCATTCCTATACCCATACCTATTTCTGCCGCCAAGCGGTAATGTTAGCACTACTGCGTTCCGCTTTTAAAGGGTAAGGGTGCTAGTGAAATTACAGACACACAGAACTTGTCAGATTCATGTCTTAAGGCGACAGTGGCAGTGCTTCTCAAATATTTGCGGTAAAGCGGGAAGCGCTTACCACCAGGCGCTTGACTTGTTCGTCCCGCCTTTTTGTATCATAAAAAAAAGGTAGGTATACATGCTCGTGTTAATAAAAGGAACTTAAACAATCCCAAAATCCACTCACGTTTTTTAATACGACCATATGACGAGCATATAAACTGTTATTTTCCAAAGTCAAGTCGTAACACGTCCGAGGGTTCAGTTTCGTGACACTTTAACCTGTCTGGGATTCAAGGGTTATCGCACACCCAGAAGTTTACGATGGTATGTAAAATACCGTAAAAATATCTGTTTGTCACTATTTTTAAGATATAAGAGACGGGACGAACGTGTCGCGCGCCTGTTGTTAAGCCTATCCATAACAGTTACAGTGCCTATCAAAGTTTAAACCTCAAAGAACGGATTGACACTAAAAGTGACTAATCCCGTGTGCCTGTAATTTCACTACCACCTTTAGCGTATTTGTGCACTGGATCCAATTCGTATTCACCCACTTCGGATGTCTGATGATTCTCATGTGGGGTAAAGCGGCTGACATATAAACCATATTTGTATTGCAAAAACGAGCGATTCGTTCTGTGTACCGTTTAGGTTCTCGGTTTGCTCTCAGAGAAAAGTATAAAAAGACTGGTATCATGACTGTGGCATCACAGTACAATTACCTACTCAAATATTCAAACTCAAACTCATGGTACCACAATTTTATTTAACCAAGGTAAACGACTCTTTTATGGGGAACTGTACCCGTTTTTACAATAAGATTCCGGAGCATACATTAAGATTATCATTTCTTAAGTTTAAAAATTGTGAATTGAAAAGTTATATTACAAAATTTAAGACTACTTGTTAGAAAAAGATGTATGGAAAGACGATATGACTCTAGATTCCACAGAAATTCGATTCAAAGTGTATTAATTCCATAGCATTTAAGTTCATTTAAAGAGCAATTTTTAGGGTTCTTGCTCGTTCTTCTCAGGGAAGTCAGCGTAATGAACGAACAGTAGCTTACAAGTGCCGTTTTCAAGAGTAAATTTATTTTACCTATGAAGTAAATGGTTCTTTAACTTTGCCTTGGACTTTGACTTTGTCGATTGTGCTCTAACTCGAATACGAGATAATACGATATCGTTTCTATACCTAGAGATAAAATTATTCCTGTGGCATTTCGGATTGTCATTTCTTGGATTCGGAACTGGGGGTCTACTCTCGATCTCCGTCCGACATCCGTCCGAAACAATTACTGCCAAATAAGCAATACTTGACCAAATGAAAAAGACGCGTGATGCGAATGAAGCTTCATACTTGATACTTGTCTTTTAATTTTGTCGTAAGTCGGACACGTACACTTCAAAACCGGAACGCAACAATGCTCACATTATTATTTAACTACAGGCAGAAATAGGTAAGTGGCAGTATTTCTTTTTAAGCAATCTTTTATAGCTTTACTGCTGCTACAATTTAGTGATGTAATTTATGATGTCATTTTGTTATTGTAAGAGCTGATATGAACAACAGGTACTGGCAACTTCAATATGCCAATATCGAAGGTTATAAACTTAAACGTTGTAAAAGACAAGAGATGAAGACCGAAAAACTATAGCACATTCATAAAAAAACGAGGTCAACCTTTCCCCGCGTTTCCGTTTCCATTCGCCCCATAAATTTGCGTCGTTTTTCTACTAAAACCCGTCCTTTCTATATGACCTTACCATTGAAGCATTCTCTTTTGTATCCTAGTCACTATATCATCTGTTACACCGTAACGCTCTTTACACTGTTCCTTGGAGTTCCACTACTGTAATGCACAATGCTTTCATTTCTACAGCGTTCACTCTTTTTTCTTCTTTCATGCTTCTTGTATCGCAAATAGTCAGGTGGGGTACGAGCAACATTCTTTACGTCAAATGCTTTCATCTCTAGGAAGAATAGATAAGAATTTTGAAGTACACTAAACTTGCCTTTGTGTATCACTTTTAGATGTTTTAAAATAACAATGATTACGTTAAATTCAGTACTTACGACGCATTTGCCGAAAAAGCACAAATTGTGCTAACGTTTCTCTTGCCCAAAAAAAGATGGATAAGAGAAACTTCTTACAAAAAGTGTACATACATACCTCTCAAGATTTCGCAACTCTACAAAATTGTTTTTTTTGCCGCCTTTTGGATTTGCAGCATCGTAGCGACATCTTTTTAAAATCGTTTAAACTAATTTGTTTGCCTGTTTTATCGACTGATAGACTGTTATTTAACTACTTGACCAAAATCAAGCTTCACTAGTAATTGGTAGATTTAATTTTGATAAGCCATCTCTGAGTTACTTCATTATCTGATTGGGGTGTGTTCGTACACTGTTTAGGAGTTACAATAACAAATATAGTTGAATTAAAAACAAAAGTTAGGTAAACAAAACGCGAGAGGGTCAAATGTTCTGAAAAATGTAAGAAATGTAATCTGGCAATACTGCCTGCTTTATTGTATAAAGGCAGCAATAATATCTTTAGTCACTCTACTTTTTTTTTATGTCACCAAGTGACGGGACGACCAAGTCGTTCGCGTGGTATGCGACACGACTGTCCATAGCAGTAGCAGAGCCATTGAAAGCTTTAAAACGCAAAGATCTGAGACACAATTTGAAAAGTCCCGTGTGTCTGTGATTTCATCAAAACCGGAGCGCAATAATGCTGACATTACTTCTTAGGTGACTGTACTTCCCTGGATGAACTCTCTCACAAGGAGCTCTACTGCCAAACCACCTGAACTGCAAAGTATGCCATTTGTAGCTGGTGGATAGCCGTGGTCGTGTCTGCACTTGCCGTGTATTGCCTAATGGACTATCAATATTCCCTATCAAACCGCGGCCTTGTAGCTGACTTAAGCGTGTTAAGACAATCCATCTCTATTGTTCGGAAATGTACGGACGTGTTGCGCAAAGTGCTCACATTGAGTTAGGACTTGAGACCGTTTGCGAGTAAGTTTGGCAGCAGGACGACGGGGCGGTGTGGCCCGTTTCGTCGTGAGGAGGGGAGGGGAGGACGTAGCTCCTCCTAGGTGCTGGGGGGGGTTCCGGTGCGCTAAGTGGATCTCGAATCCCTCCCACTAGAGTACCCGAGAAGGCCACCGTGGGATTTTAGCCGGTAGGAGCATAACCTCGCCGCTGCCCCCGCGGCCTATCCTAGGACAATTTCCCCACGAAAAAAAAAAGAACTTGAGACTGACTCAAAATTACTTTTGTGAACGAACATTGTTTTTGTTTTGAGATTACACAGAACAAATTGACTAGTTTATTAAATACATATATTTAATTACATTACATATTCCCGGACACGTAATTCATAACGAGCTAGAATACAAAAATATTTTTATCACCATGGAAAAAATCTAATAATTGTACGTTTTTTCATAAAAAAACTGACCTCAAAATTTTGCGGAATTATATTTATTTGACAAGTTTTACTGAAATCGGTTAACGGAAATTTATTTATTATTTAAAAAAAGAATCATCGACATCTGTTCACAATTATCGGAGTAATCAAGTAATATAAATACACAAAAAATACAGTACAATCGAGATCCCCTTGTGTTGAAGTAAAAAAAGGACTAATGGAAATGACGGTTAGTACATCAGTCTCAAAATTATACAACAGTTATCGATCAATCCAACATTATTTAACCTTAGGGCATTTAATACTGACTTAACATGTAAGGTGAGTCAAATTGTAAATCCGGGAGTGTATTATGTATACTGTTGGGTAATTTTGTGAAAAATTGTGGAAAAATTCGAAGGCTTGTATTATATTCTACGTTTAAATATTTTTTGAAAATTAATTCAGAGTAAATTATAAAATAAAATTGTATAGTTAAAAGCAAGTTTCAGTAAAACAAGATTTTAAATGTTTGGACAACAGCGTAAAAAAATATTTTGGGTAAAACAATATTTACAATAGCTTCATCGTCTTCGTTTATTATCTTCAACATTTGACAGATGTCAACTGTGAAATGTGGAAAAATATAAGAAAAAAATTTCCAAAAAACAGTTTTTTTCTGAAAAATTTTTCAAAATGGATTTTTTTATGTATAACATAAGATTATATGCATATAGAATACCTTAAATGGATAGTGGCGGTTGAAAGTTACAGTTTCTGTATAATCGATAATTTATTTCATACTTTTTAACGAGTTTTTAGGTTTCCGTCATTGTCACACATACGTAATGATACTATTTTTCACATCTAAATCGCGTTTATTTGTTTTTTTTTCAAGCAAACCAAAACGTAAAAAAATTGTCATAATCGTTATTTTATTTAAGAGCCAGGTTCCTGTAAAGCCTTCTCAAGAGGACTACTAATCGACTCATCCGAAGAACAGAGTTCGATGTGATTATACAACCAAAATAGGATAAATACATAACCTCGTTATTTGAAATAAGGCCTAGCTATAGGTGTATAAAATCGATCAATGGTCGATCTGATATCCAGAGCTAAGAACAGCGAACGAAATGTACAATGTCCTGAGAATAAGCAGTCTTGCACATAGTTCTTTGTTCTACGGAGGAGTCGTAATCTCCATACCACAGGTCGTAACTGTTAAAAAGGTCGAAATTCCGTCTTATATCGAGATGGCGCTGATCAATAGCCTAGAAGTGTTTATATTACGTAAAAGCTCGTGGATATCAGTTAACTCCTCTTTAATATGAAATAGCTCCAGTAAGCTGAAGTGGCAGTGGGCCGAGCATGTCTGCAGGAGGGTTGAGCGCCGATAGAGTAGACTTGTTCTGGAATGGCGACCACGTCAAAGAAAACGTAGTGTGGGACGCCCTGAGCAAGGTGGTCGGCAGTGGCCGGCAGTGACTGGATACGGGCGGCACAAGACCGGGAAAGTTGGCATGATCTTATGTCCATATTAGATTGGTAAATTTTTATCCCTCTAATATTTATTTAAATATTGATCCTAAGCTACAATTAGTTGTAGCGCTTTACGTGGACGTGAAATAATACCAAGTTAATCAGAAATATTACCACATTTTCCGTAACTGATCACATGTTCCTCAACAATGTAATACAATCACTTTATGTAAGTAATTATATTCGTCTAGCCTTTCGGACTCTTGCACACTACTCGACTGAGCACCGGCCGATTCCGCCACCCCGTCCCTCCATTCAACCCTATTTTTTAGTAGCTGGGTGGGATGTGGCGGAAACGGCCGCTGATTGGTTGATGAGAAAGCTAAGTAAAAAGGAATAGTCTTTATATTGAAATACTTAAGATTATAAGTGTGAACAATTGTTTTAACGATTTACAATAAAACACATTTGATTGTAAACCTTTCCTTCGAATTAAACTGATATTGCAATTTAACATTATGCAATTGTGAATAGCGCCATCTATTTGTCACCAATATTCTATACAATACAATGCCATCTAGTGGTCACATACGATACTATTTATTATGTACTAGGAATCAGTTATTACATTAATTTACTATGTATGAATACATATTTCTACAATCTACAATAAAACTATGATACAAATTATTTTCTGAACTTTGGCAAATATGCGTGTCAATAGATGGCACTGTGTGTAACGCTTCCTAATAGGGCTTTTAAAGAATTGCCAGCAGTATCCACAAAAATCAATGAAATAGTCCATTTGTTTGTTCTAACTAGAAATTAGAGTAGCTTTGATAAAATACAGCTTGCCAATGCAAAACAAATTAATTACGAAAATAGCTATTTGATACTCGTTAACGACATCTGGTGTGTAACAGGTACTAAATACCCGGCTACGGTGTTTTGTATCGAGTTTAGCAGCCCTTTTGAGTTATTGGTCCGTGGACAAATAGTTCACTGTACGCTATTCTTTGTGTTAATCTCTTAGTTTTTCCTTCTATCTTTAGTAGAATTAAAAATTGTATGAACAATTATTCAAAATTCAAATTAACACAGGAACGCACGCACGTCGCTGAGCAAAAACAATTAAACAAACAAAACAAACATTTAAACATTAAAATTAGAACAAACAATTAAAATTAGATTAAAAATGAGTTCGGTCATTACAATGTCCTAACTTCTTACTTACTGTACCTACGAACTAATGCAGTTGACCTTTTGCTAATGTTATTCAGTTATAACGAGGTCAGATGTGATCAGTGAACAATGCGTGTCACTGATGAGCTTTTAAAGCTTTCGATGCGAAGTTTTTTTGTCCGAATTAATTGTTTTTTAAATACCTACTTTAGCATGTAGCTGAAAGGTTCAAAAGCTTTTCTTTTTTTTCCCATTTATTTATTACTCCTTTTCATGTTTCTCGAGTCAAAAACAAAAACATACACGGCAAAAGCTAAAGAACAATATATCCGATAATAATAGACAACTACTTTTCTTTCTTTCTGTTCTGCTCTTTGGCAATATCGCAATTAGAAGAGATATCTAAAACACAATAGAGTGCACCGACCAGCAACAAAACAACCGGAGAATTGAAAGAATGAAATACTTTTTATAATTTTTTAAATCAAGAACCATAAAATCGAAAATGTCGGCGTTGATCCAGTGCGCAATCTCGCGCTGGCCAGATTTTATAGCGATTTCTGAACGTATTCGGAACACGTTCCGATTCTCAAATCGGGGTGCGGCATTCGGAACGCATCACGAGCGTTCCTTTTTTTCCAAATTTCAAATTTGAGACACAGTATAGATCAATAGTATAGTTTATCAACTTTAGCATTTATAATGAGGTCTTCGGCGCTGTTTAATCTATTGTTCATTGCATTACGGTTATGGAATGTAAGTATACAATCAAAACGACCTTCGGTTATATATCGCATTGTTAAATCAAATGCTTATATACATTCACATTATAATAAGGTCACAGTTGTTGTAGAATCAATGAAAACATAGAGTAATTAACTTTCCCTCTTAGGTAGCTAATTGACGAAATTAGGTTATTTTAAAAGCTTGTTCGCTAGGAGGCGCTGTGACTCATTTTTCAAATACCTGATTGTTAATAACAATTAATTAACAATTAATATTGTGTTTTACAAATAATTAGGTTTTCGTCATTTATTTTTATAAATAAGCTTAAAAGAGTTGAACTACTGCATAATAGTTATACTATGTGCGAATTGCATTCGATGTCACGATTTATTTGTCAGGCGTGTGGATGTCATGTGCACGTTTTGGAGGGAAATTTGAATAACGAATGACTGTTTTATCGTGTGCGGCTTTGAGCTTAGATGACTCTTTTTTTAAAATTCTAAATACAAAAGTGTTTATTTTTTATTATTTCGGCTAGCGTATTTTTTTTAATACGCGTGTTTTTATAATAATATGTTACTTGAATTATGTTGCATATTGACGGTTTCCATGGTCGAGTGACTTGCACACCGGTTTTCATAGTGTCCCCATCTCTGAGGTCCCAGCTTCCATCCCCGGCTGGGTCAATGTAGAAACTAACTTTTCTATATTGTCTCGGCTTCGGGTGTTTGTGGTACCGTCTTTATTTCCGATTTCCATAACACAAGTGCTTTAGATACTTACTTTTGAGTACAGAGCAACGTGATATTATTTTAATTTGTTTAAATGTCTTATACGAGGCGTATACCTGGCAGAAGTGTATATAGAATAAAAAGATGTTTCTAGAAATTCTGACTTATACTTGAAAGCAAACGCGAAAACTTTCTTATTTTGCAAGTCAATGTTAGAATAATTCAAGCCTATTAGCATACTAAAAAAGTAACAGCTGATGAAACATCTTTGTTTCAAAGAAATCCTACTTACTATTCAACAAACAGACTAGGTTATACAAATACACGGTGACGAACAAAACCACAAATCACATACAGAGTGACTAACAAAACGCATTGAGGTGAACTTTCTAGTACTTTGAAACCTGTGAATCATAGGTTTTTTGCTTGAAGTTAACAGGAAAAAGGGGCTAATTTCGTACATACCGCATAATACCTACATATCGTCGTCTCCTTAATTGTCGTATGAGATTTTTTGTCGTAAATTTAGGAAGTGTACTCCCGTATACAAAAATTTATATTCTGCTTTAATTTAGAGTTAAAAAGAATTACATTCTCACACTAGCACACTACTTACCCACTCACTATTCTTACACACTTTAAGAAGAATAGTATTTTTTAATGTTAAATTGTGATAGACTTAGCATTAATACAAGAAATAAAAATAAACTAGCTGTTCGTGACAGACGTCTTCACTAAGTCACAAATTAATTTAAGGGGCAGTGCATACGCTTTTATAATAAGATTCCGGGTGATATTCAAATTTATCATTTATTTACGAGTTAAAACTATTTTTTTTTAAATATGTTATTTGGTAAACGAAAAATCAGGTTTTAAGGAAAGGAGTTTTCGTCCAGGGAAGTACTGCCACCTTACCTATTTCAGCTGCCAAATGCTCACATTACTGCGCGTTTTCGAAGGGTTAAGGGAGCTGGTGAAATTACAGGCACGTGGGACTTGTCAACTTATGTCTCAGAGTGGCGGGCGCAGTGGCAGTGCGCGTAATATCTTTGCAATTAAAAGCTCTGAGTGGCACTGCAACTGTTATGGATAGGTGTGTCGCTTTCCACCAGGCGCTCGACTTGTCCGTCCCGTCACTTAATATCATAAAAAAACGTAACAACTCGATACAAACTGTAACAGTAAAATGGTACCGTCTGGGCTCTCGGGTTTCTCTCAGAGAAAAGTTTAAGGAGACTGGTATCATGACTGTGGCATCACAGTACATTTACTCAAATATTTTATATGCTCATAAAAATATACATAATTTCAATAAGAAAGAAGATATCCATAATATTAACCTTAGAGCTAAGTCCAAACTCAAGGTACCACGATTTCGTTTAACCAAGGTAAACAACTCTTTTATGGGGAACTGTATACGTTTTTACAATAAGATTCCGGAGCATATATTAAGTTTATCATTCCTAAGTTTAAAAACTACATTAAAAATATTTTGATCGAAAAATCATATTACAAAATTGAAGACTACGTGTTAGATAAAGATGTATGGAAAGACGACATGGCTCCAGTATCCACACAAATTTGATTCAAAGTGTATTATTCCATAGCATTTAAGTTTATTTGAAAAGAGCAATCCCTAGAGTTTCTTGCTCGTTCTTCTCAGGGAGGTCAGCGTAGTGAACGAGCAGTAGCTTAAATGTGACGATTTCAAGTGTAAATTTATTTTACCTATGGAATAAATAATCTTTCACTTTGACTTTGACTTTGGTAACACCAATACAAGTGAGGATAGAAGAACGGTATGACCGACGAAATTTTGTCTTCTTGAAAACATATGTGGGACTGTGTGCGTACATTATCTTCATAAAGTACAAAATACGGTGACAACAGAGAGAACTAGAGAGTATGAGTGAGAGAGACAGAAAATATAAATTAGGGTGCGTTCCCACACTCTTCCCGCATATAATAAACAAACTAGTTAAATAATTTTAATAAGTGCAATGAAATATTTATAACGTAACAAAATAATCCATCGTTCACATTATTTAACGTGAGACTATCAGTTTCCATCAGGTGAACCATTTGAATACCATTAAGAAATATTTTTTAATCAAATTTCATAAGAGCCAATAATAAAAGAGAGCAAGCACGAAACCCATTACGGCTAACGGTTGAACCATTTGGCCAATATTTTCAAACCAAAACCTCCATATTGCTTGTCATCATTTGTCTAGAGATTTGGTAGTTTTTTGTTGTTGCGCAAGTACAAGATGATAGCGGATTACGCGCTATAGTCGCGCGCCTTAGTGCTAAATTATATTGTAAAATCAGTATAATTTCTGTTTATGAAAAGTTTAGTCTGTCATCTTTATGATCATGATTATTAATAAAAGGTCATTGTCTGTTAGAGCCAACATGATAGCCCGCAGCTTCATTTCAAACTACACTCTTTCAAAGTACACTCAGAGACAGTACGACAACAACACATTCAGGGTAGGCTGCCTCGCTGCTGCAGCGCATCAGTGCAGCAACAGCATCCTGAACGTGATTGCAAATAGACTCGACTGCCCGTATCTTGCTCATTACGGCAAGGTTCATGTAAATAACTTTACTTTTTAAAATAACGTCAATGATCCAAGTTGGTGCAAATAAAAAAGTTTATTATTATTTAGCTTGTGGAAGATTTTCAAGTACTTAAGTCATCATATTGATGGTGTAGTCCCAATGCGGGGACTTTACTCGTTTACCACGATTAGTGAACCTACTTCGATACGCGGGTTTTACCATCATCATCATATCGCTAGGCCTCTCCCAATGTGCGCCATCTCGCTCGGTCCTCAGCTTGTCGCAACTATCTGCTGCCAGCAGCCTTCCGTCACTCCAACTGGCTAGAGGGTCTTCTACACTACGTTTGCCGAGCCGCGGTCTCCATCTCAAGAGTTCGTTTCTCTGCGCGGGTTTCGCCATGATGTTTTTTCCTTCTTCACGTAATTTTACCGTCTACTTCTCAGTTTAGAAGCAGCCCTCCTCCCATTGAACTACCACTTCCCTCTCGTGCTAGGTACAGACCTCTTCTACCAAGGCTAAGGTGGGAGGCTATGGTTGTTTTTGCGAGGGTATAGTCTCGCAAAAGGAGGCCTCGAGCGCTTCAGAGACGATCTCCTCGCTGACTCGCTTCGTAGACGTTGTCCTGGGAGACACCTTCGTCACCTAGGCATCTGCCTCCTTAGGCAGTACGCTCGCTTCCCTCTACCGCCGTACAATGGGATCAGGGGATCCTGAGGGTGCTAGGGACACCCTCCAAAGAACTAGCAATGAGTCGGAAAGAGACAGTTAGCTATTTGATTATTTTGATTGTTTTTGAAATTTATATTTACGATTAAGTTAAATATAAATTAAATACTATATATACTAGTGCATAAAATAACACTTTTAAATTATAACTATGATAACACAATATAGTACTTACTGAAAATATGATATACCACCCATTTTTTTTACTTTAGTTAAGTAATTTTTACAAGGTTTTACTACACAATACGGCATCATTGACAAGCGCGCTGTCAGTCGAACAAACGAAGACTAAAGCGTGATTGACGCTCTGTATACGATTTTAACGCCCTGTAAGTTCGAACACTTTTTACCGCGGACCCGACGTCCATTTATTTGTAACTCAATGGAATCTGGCCTTTTTTAAAAGCTTGTTCAGTAGATTTTTGACACAACTGTAAACAAATAAACTTGCTAATAATTATTTATACAAAGATAGAACAACACAAACAAATTACTTCGATATGGCTGTACTTGAACCAGCGCTTGTTGCCATACCACCACTCTTAATTACTGAGCGAAATATATAAATCCTCATTTCAATGAAATATTATCAAAAATCAATATAAATACTAGCAGTAACAAAATTTTAACATAGGTTACTTGCTCGAGTTTTGTAATTTTACAATATAAAATATATACGTTATTTAAAGTCGAATGATTTAAATGAACTTTTCCATCAAAATATGTATTAAGCTACTTTAATTCATGGTAAAGGTAAATTAAACTCTTTGTCCACAACTAAAATAAAATAAATAAACAACTGAAATGAAATTGAGTATTTCCAAAATAAAGCTTATAACTTACACCGTCCCGAAGTCCGGCCCGAGATGGAGATTAATGCTGCCAGGCCCGCCTCCAGAAACTCGCTAATGCGATTATCTTGTACCTCTACGGCATTGTTTTGTAATTATTTCTATTCTAGAGAAAGTTCAACCGATGGCTCTCGATTTTTGTAGGACAATGACGTCACGGTGTTAAGTTTCTAAGGTTAAGTTACATTGTTCGCTCTTTACATGCCTTGTTGGATTTATATCTTGAATAAATTAATATTATTAAGGCTTTTTATCATTTAACCTTTTTATTAATGCAACTGTGACGCAATTTCAAGCTATTAAACACAAAGGTATGCCGTAGAAAATTCGTTCTTTCGTGAAAGAGATACAAATTAACACTGATTACCCAGTCTCAAACTAGGGATTACAGAAGCACTAAAGCTCCTTGTGAAAGAGTTCGGCCAGGGAAGTAATGCCACGTTATCTATTTCTGCCGCCAAAAGTAATAATGTTGATACATTTGCTTCAGCTGTATCAAGTTCTAGTCCGGTCGTATATGGAGTACTGCTGCCACCTTTAAGATGGCTCTGCTACATACCAACTGGCCACCTTGGATTCAATTGACAAGTGTGCCGAGAGGCTTACAGGTGACTCGGAATTAGTCATCGGAGGACTAGACGTAGACTGGAGTTCCACCCCTATTTTGTAGATATTCCAAAGATTCGCACGAAGCGTTACGCTTCCACATTTATATGGCGAATGGCTCTGGAGTGGAATTCCCTGCCTGCAGACTTCTTCATTGAACGTTATAAATGGACCTTTTCAAGGCGAGAGTGAATAGGCATTATTTAGATCTGCACGCTCCATCGTCGACCTCACCGTCACTTTCTATCAGATGCGCATTTACATTTGTGTAAAAAAAAAAATGTGAACATCACTGCGTTTCGGTTTTGAAGGGTGACAGGCGTAGTGCAAGTGCCTCTCAAATCTTTGTGATTTAAAGCTCTGAGTGGTGGTACTACAACTATAATGGAAAGGCGTGTCGTTCCAGGCGTACGACTCGTTCGTCGACTCACACGGTCATATAAAAAAAAAATCCCTATACATTGAACACCAGAGCGACTGATTCAAGTTTGTTAAAAGGTTTTCAAAAGATTTCTAACTAAATTTATTCCCATTCACGAGTACAATAAGACCCTGGGGTATTATTGCACCCTTTTTGACCGCAACATTGAAAGAGAACGGCCACGAAGAATCGGATCAAATCGAGAATGTTCTTAATAGGTGCGAAGAATTCGAGGGTTTGAATGAAAAGATTGATAAATTAGGTTAACTGAATGAATGAATTAATTACTTACATTAATTCAGTGAGACTAGAAGAAATGTTCGAAACTAGAAGTCGTCTTACACCTGTAAATGTGCAAACAATAGAGTTTAAGCATACTGTTTACACACACACACACACGCACGCACGCACGATGCCCGCCCGCACATTCATGCACTGTACATCCCTTAATCCATTATACATACTTTTCACTCAAAATTTTTACATATAATCACTTTCTTATCACACTTACTAACTTTTCTATTGAAACTAATTTGTCATACTACCTTTTCCCAAAATAACAAATATATAGTGCATTTTCAAATCATCACGCCAATTTACCCTTAATGTGTTAGTAATTTTAAAAATATCACAATATTGTATCATTGAGATCCGGTGGTGGATACCTGGTGACCTATAGTAGAGATCCAACCTAGTTTAGGCACCAGTCTTCCACCTCACAATTTCACTGTATGATGTTCTTTATTTTAAATACCCTGTAAATTGTATTGTTAAGGTGGAAAGAACAATAAATAATTTTTCAATTTGAATTCCCTCTTTGAAAAACCTCTTTCAAAGGCACTATTCACTCCGTGTTTCACATTCTATATTTTATTTATTTATTTCCCCACAGGTATACAATTTATAATTATTCTAAAGACCTTGCCAGACTGGGCATCAGGTTGTTAGCAAGACAAAGCTCTTTTCAATTACATATATGTACTTTGGTTTAAACTTTCACTACTTTCACACATTATTTGATTTTTAATTCAGGACTTAATCACGTATAAAACATATTTTATTAAGCTCGACGTTTCGGACATATTGCAACGTCAGCTCAATAAGTCTGCAATAGCCGAGCATTTGCTGGAATCATGACCAAACCACTGGATTGAGCTTCATAATCCCAAGATCTTTTCTACAGAACGTCATCACTATAGTAGAATCGTACGTGAAGCTATAGGAATTAAAAAACACCGCAATTTCAACAGACAAGACGGTTTTAAGCTTTCATCGTCATGGGATCCAATTATCAGCAAATGTAAACGACATCAAGTATCGCCCGACAAGTCGCCGGACGTCGTGAGTGTTGTGTGTCGGTCTAATGAGAACCCTAGTGCACAAATAAATCATGAAGATCAAATGCGGGTAGTAAGAAAAACTAGAAGATGCTGACACCCGCCTTTTCAACGCCCGCCTTTGCAACATGTCCGAAACGTCGAGGTAAATAAAATACGTCTTATACGTAATTAGGTCTCGAATTAAAAATCAAATAATACACATATGTGTATCTATTCTAGTTAATTCTTCATTAATTAAGTTAGGTACCTTCAAATGCAAGTTAATTCTTTTAAGTAAAACTGTCTTCGCTAAATAATACTATCTTTAATCATAATAAATGTACACTATAACATTTCTTCACTTAGAAATATACTTTCCCTGGGCCAGCCTATTTTTTAAACGACTTCAAAAAAGGAAGGAGGTTCTGAATTCGACAGGAGACTTGTTTTTTTGTGATGCATGTTACGCGATAACTCGGCATTTGTGAACCTATTTTAATGACCCTTTTTTGTTGCAAAAGAGGGTATCCCAGTACTGGTCCATTTAAATAGAAGGAATGTGATTCCATGAACTTTTGAGGTCGATTTTTTAAATTATTTTATTTTATTTTTTATATTTTTTTAAATATTTGTTACACCCGGTATTCAAGTTAGATTACGTTATGAACTTAGTATGAAACCTGTTAAACCGATTGGCTAACCTTACCTACAATTTAAAAATGCCACCGTCAAAGGAGTATTCATTTGTTAACTTCAGCTTAGTAGGGTTGTTCTAAAACCATTTTAAGACATACCTTTGAAAAGATAAAAATAATATTTTTTTAGAACGGCTTTTGAAGTAACGCACTTAGGGATATTAACAATAAAAAAAAATTTTTCGCAGTTACGAATACATTTCACGATTACAATTTCCGAGTACATAACAACATTTTTTTGCGCTGATGAGTTCGGTGGTTCAAAACTTTGCACAACGGCAGCTAGATACGAGTTTCCGGGTACGATTCCCGGTAGGACCAATTTGGGAATCAACTTTTTTAAATTGATTCTATGCTGGGTGCTCTAGAAGCACCGGAATATATTTCGTGAATCTGATACTCTTAATAATAATAATAATAATGTACCAGAGCAACGGGGCAATACCCAGAACACCCAGACCAAAACCAATTTAGAAAAATAAATTTACTAACTTGGTTCTACTGGGAATCGAACCCGTTAGGCCACCAAGGTCGTGATAGTACGGTGAATTCACTAGTTTGAGAGCAAGTAAGTGATGTGGTTATTTGGCGCAATATTATTACGAAAAAACAATAAGTTTTATTATCTTATGACATTTAGGATACCATAACATTTTAGTACTGATGCGTGTAGATGAAGCGAAAGATATTTGTCAGAACCGTAGCAAGTGGAAGACTGTTGTCTCTGTCTACCCCAATGGGAAAAAGATGTGAACTGTATGTATGAATGCATTTAGGATAAATTTAAAAAAATGTTTAAAAATAATAAAACATTCGCATCAAATTTTGATACAAAACATTGGTGGTAAAATGAAATTGGTGGACTTAACCTCAGCAATCTTCAACAAGCTCTAGTGGAATGAAAATTGACATTGTAATTCTTATTTCCGCTTATAAATATATATTTACTATACATTGACTAAACAGAAAAGTGAAAAAATATCCGTAGTAGAATCTCCCAACTGAGTAATGGTCACGTTGTCTTAGTGACAGACGTACCGACAGACAAACACGTCTGATTAACGACTCGCTTCGAGCGTGCGCCGGTGTATTGCAAAATACCTTTTTTTTGTGCCAATGTGTTCTAGAAAACGATGATCTCGGTAGCTAGTCGGTCGTGATTCGAAAATCTCAATAAAACTAATTTAAGAACACACCAATTCTTATTTCGATTTTTTTAATCTCCAGATTTCTACGTCAATTGCAGACCGACTTTGATTTTTTTTTTTGTTTGAAAGGGTACTCTCTCGTGGTGATCCCATTGTCACCAAGGACATGACGAGGGGATCCATGGAACTCGAGGTAATCCTCAAATTTTATAGGCATGTCAGTGTACACACCCATTTCCCCATCAATTGTAGACCGATTTTGAAAATTCTTTTTTTGCTTGAAAGGGTATACTCTCGAGGTGGTCCCTGATGCCGAGGAAGCTGTTTTGGATTCGTTTCGGCTATCACAAATTACAAAAATATTTTCCGCAAATGAAAGTCTGGTTGTCATGGTGAAAAGTCCACCACGACAACCAGAAAAAAAAGTATAATGTACAAAGGAGTCCGTAACAGTCCCATTGTCACCAAGAAGTCAGACTCTGGGGGATCCTATAGAAATCGAAAAAAGCCGATAAACAAACTTTTAAGGACGGTTTTTTTTTCAATGATTTTAGTTACTTGGTACACTGGTTTGTAAAATGTTACTTTAACTTAGAATGGTCATTGGTACTACTCGTACCTAACTATAACATCATTACTAAAACTAAACTAAGTGGAGGCCTGTGCCCAGCAATGGGACTATACAGGGTTATTTATAAAAACTAACAATCTCGCAGGATTATATTACTAACGTCAATAATCTCAATAGACATTCAATCTCTAGTTTGCCACCCTTACTTACTAAGTGGAATATTTACTTTAAATTTTAATGAGACTTCCAGCTTGTTCATCTTTTTAAATATCCTGGCTTCCAGAGAACGTTGAGTCTCTAAGATCGTTGTGAAATTGGTTATAGTTCTGGCTATAAAAATATACAAATTTGTCACCCTTAGAGGTGGAATAATTTCTTCAAATTTAAATGGAACCACTACGGAGGTACCCTCTTTCCAACAAAAAAGTAATCTTCAAAATCGGTTCACAAATTATCGCCTAACATATATACAAAAACCTCCTCCTTTTTTGAAGTCGGTTGTTGCTCAATGACTTTTTATAAAATAATATTACTAAAAATAAACTGAGAGGAGGCCGATACCCAGCAGTGGGACTATTCATACATAGTCTAACTATTATTATTACTTATTACAGTTATTTTTAATTCAACTGATTAGTGTACTTGTACACGATGACAAGTGGCAATGTATAGTAAAACCAAAATTGGTTTTTGGAACAATGTACAATTTATATGATACATGTAAACTCAAAACTCAAACGTCACGTATCTTACCAATTTGCGCCGTACTAATAAAAATTACAAAAAATCCACCTCAAACCAGATTACACCAGATATTGCCACCCCAATCCGCAATATATGCATACGATATAAAGCTGAGCACACACGGGTTAGCGTTAACTAAGATAAGGCACGCTCTTCGCTCAAACTTTAATTAATAGAACCCTTGTTGGTGAAGAAAAAGAGAAGTACGTACGTGACCTATGGTGGCGGGTTGTGGACCGTTGATTACTGATTCGGAGTAGGAGGTTACATGCTGTTACTGAATAAACAAGCTTTTAATATAAGTTTTGTTAAAACTGGCACGCTAACTGTAAATTACAGATGGTAAGTATTATATCCATGCTAAGTGTCAATAACATAAAATATTTTTAACCGACTTCGAAAAAAAAAGAGGTAATTCTCACTTCGACTGTATGTTTTTTTTAATGTGTATAACGCGGTAACTCTTTATGAACTGACTTTGATGAGGTAAGGTAGCAGTACTTCCCTGGACGAACTCTTTCACAAGGAGCTCTACTGCTACTAACAAAGCTTCGCCTCGATCAGCGCAATATTAACTATGATTTAATATAGTTATGTCAATGCAATGTAGTCTACATTGTATGAAATTACTCGTGCATTCATTAGTAATTGCAGATTCTGGATCTCTAAAAAACCAGCAATTCTAAGTAGATCCGCATAGCGCGAACTTAGAACTCAGTTTTTCTATAAAATCCACCATAATTTGAAACTACATCTACACACCAACGTCATACCACTGAAAGCCCATGTTATAATAGTTTTTCCGTCGCTTTGTCTTTCCATTAACGGGTCAACTCAAGTGAACCATTGGTTAGGGGAAATATTTCGATCTCACAAAGGATAATTTATTCAAAATATTACAGAAAGAAGTAAAATGTTCGTTCGTTATCGCGTTGGCTACATTTTAGCGCACATATTGCATTCGAAATGGACTTCATTGTTTTTTATTTCATTTTGACGTCACATCGTAATGGTTAATTTTGAACTATTATATAAAATTTTGTTCCTGTTTTATAAATTGAATAAAAATAACGATAATGTTCGTGGTAGCCTTATGGTTTGACCTACAGTCTCTCATGCAGAGGCCGTAGGTTCGAATCAGGGCCCGCATCTTTGAGTTTATATGCGAATTTTAATTTGAAATTTGCCTTGAGCTTTTCGGCATAGGAAAATGTCGTGATAAAACCTGCACGTCGAAGAGTGCTCACAACTTTAGGAAAATGTGACAGCGTGGCGGACTATGGCCTAAACTCGTGCCCAGCAGAGGACCGTGTAAATAGGTTGACGATGAATCATATGCTAGACAACCACAGCAGTTACCTCATCTCAAACTAGGGAAGGATCATGAGGGCCACGCTTGCACGATTTAACTTCCTACCTAACTACTAAAGGCCTTGAACCGAATTAGTTTGGAGCTTTGTACTTTATTTCCAGAAAAATTTAACCAGCTGCAATTTTTTTGTTAGATATAAGCTTGAAATAAAGAGCTTAGCAAAATAATTAAAAAAAATAATGTGACCTGCATTTTTTATTTATTTCTTTAAAACAAAAGTGTGGTTAGATATGTTAAATTAATTCCAGCAAAACTGCGATACTAAAAAAAGTCCAAAATACAGCAACATTTAAACGGTAAAATATTCAAAAATATAATTCTAATTGGATAAATTACAACAAGAATGACTTTGACATCTGATGTGTCAATATTTTTTTATGGCATTGGCCACTGGCCCATTAGCCAAAAAATTACACAAAAATCCGTTCCGTTTCGTGGGTTTGCGTTCCGTTTTATTTTATATAGTATTAAAATAACTAACGATTTTCTGGAAAATACAGGTCAAAAACAATTTGTTTTTAATTCAGGCTTTCTACATTTTGAGAGCTCTTTACAGTGAATGCATGGCCTTCCAGGATCGGGGAGGGTGTCTAGATAAAATAACATCTGTTAAACTTTACGGGTATACCCTAAATAGAGTGGAAAAGTGTAAATATCTTGGACATTTTGTAACTTCGGGCCTGGAGGACGATGCTGATATGGAGAGGGAGCGTGGGGCGTTGTCTGTTAGCGTCAGATTAGTTTCAGAGCTAATACATAGGGCGCACTATAAGTTTCCAGAATTGGCCACTTACATAAACAATATTTAAAAAGTAATTACACAATTTGAAAATAGAACTCTTTGGCTGTAGTAATGTAAATTTGGCTGTATAAAAGTAATACAGTTTGTTTCATCTGACTGTCACTTGTTTTTACATTGTGGCGTCATTTTAGAAATTGGTTGTCTACATCACCATCGATTTAACTCGTGAAAATTTTCGTAGTATGATTTTCTACGACTTTAAGTGTAATTTAACAGCTCAGCGGAGCTTCTCTCAGCTTCAAACTGCCTTTGGCGATGAAGCACCATGCAAGACAACTATTTATAGCTGGTCTGTAGAATTCAAACGCGGTCGTCTGTGTCTCAATCTCAGTGACGAATTTCGTGATGGTCGCCCGTCCACTGCTGTAAACAACAAAAACATCGATACTGTGGGCCGTATGATCAAAACAGGCAGGCATGTGACATACCATGCGATTCGGGCATCTTTAGGCATAGGCATGAGTCAAATACAATCAATACTACACAAACATTTGGGTGCGAAAAAGCTGTGCTCTCGGTGGATCTCACACAATTTGACTGAGGCTCAAAAAACGAATCGCGTCACTTGGTGCGTCAAATTTGGTGGCGTGGTGGTCAAATTTGGTGTGGGACATAATAACAGGTGACGAAACATGGAGTTACAGTTACGATTCCAAAACAAAGCAGCAATCGAGCGTCTGGGTCTTTCGCGATGAGCCGAAACCAACCAAAGTTGCGCGCGTGCAAAGTGCCTCTAAGCGGATGATTGCTTCTTTTTTTATTAAAACTGGACACGTGGCTACTGTTGCTTTGGAAAATCGTTGTACCGTGAATAGTGATTGGTACACGACCATTTATTTGCCGGAAGTTATTGACAAACTCCGTAAAAATAACCGTAAACGCCGTATCATCTTGCACCACGATAATGCCAGTTCTCACAAGGCTAGAGTGACGAATGAATTTTTGAAGGTGAACAACGTTGACCTTATGAGCCATCCCGCGTACAGTTCCGACCTGGCACCTTGTGACTTTTATTTATTTCCAAAAATTAAGAACCAGTTACGCGGTCAACGATTTTCATCACCTGAAGAGGATTGCGAAGAGTATGAAAAATATGTTTCAGAGATTATCATGGAGGAGTAGCAATGTTTTCAAAATTGGTTCATTCGTATGAAAAAGTGCATTTACGCTAACGGGGAATATTTTGAGAAACAATAAATTAATTTCTGACCATTTATTCAGGAAACTTGTAGTGCGCCACACGTATGATAACTCGCAAATTTGCTCGATGTTCGAAAGATATCAAGATCACTCTCTTCAGGGCATTTTGTAGGCCCTTGTATACTAGTAGTCTGTGAGTGAAATATAAAACAATACAAAAAGTTACGTGTCTAGTACAATAATGCATTTGGGTGCTGTTGGGGCTGCCTCGCTTCTGCAGCATATCGAGGATGTTTGCTAAAGCGTTCGTAGATTGCTTCCATGCAATCATGAGCAAGCGGTGCACATCACTGGTGCGCTTGGTGCGGGTCAGCCGCAAAAGTATCCTAAAGACATTTGCTGAACGCTTTGACTGTCAATACATGAACCATTCTAACATGGTGCATCTATTGACTAAATCTAAAATAGTATTCTAATTGTAATGTAATTTTAGTAGTATTTATTTTAATTTTGATTTTCATTCTGTATTAAATTTTATTTTTGAGTTTAATTGTATTACCTAAATCTTTGTAATGTTATGATTCATGTTGGTCGAAATAAATGATTTATTATTATTATTATTTACAAAAAACCAACTTTCAATTTTCCATTTACTTTAGTACCACTAAAGGAACTTCTTAGTCCTTTGGACTTTTTACTTCAAAATGTAATCCAATAAAAAAAATCGAGGTTTGCTAATTAACAAGGTCTTATAACGATCGAACGTGAAAAGACGCGGGAGGCAGGGTAGTGTCTACGAAATTTTTGCACGTTTTGGCTACAAACATTGAGCTGTAGTCGTAAAGACGTCGTCGTCGAAAACAAAGCATGTGTTCATTGTAAGGTAAGTGTATTTAAAAAAATATGTATACCTTTTCTTGGATACTTTTTTTCATTGAATTGTTATGGTAATTTATAGTATAAAGTAGTTTTTTGAGATGGTAACCTAAAAAATATAATTTTATATAGTAAAAATATAGTAATACAATTTTCATTACACCGAAAACCGAATTATAACAAAACAGTTGTTCTTTCAGGATATGTTGAATGTTTATCGCAAAGACACGATTATATTCGGTTAGGTTAGGTTAAATTACGTTTAAAAGAAAAAACATTTTCCTCTCAAAATTATTTTCAAGGTTATGAAATTTCGACCAAACGTTGTTTCTGGAAAACGTCATTTCGGACTACTAATAGGTGACCTTTTGAGATACTACCGTGTTCCTCAAAGTTTTATCGAAATGAATATTATTCCTTCTTTCATTTAAAAGTATTAAGCATGAATAGAACTATGAATCACATATAATATTTGTAAAGGGCCCGAAACGTCGGTTTGTTTGAAAAAACAAATATACGCGATTTAAATCCGGAAAAATAGTTTCATTTCCTACGTATAAAAACAAGTCGTACTCGAAAATACTGTTAAACGTGTAGGAGTTAAATACTTAAAGGTTTGAACAACTAAATAACAATAGCGGCCGAAATAATGGTCGCCGAAACTTTAAAATTGCTCTTCTGAAAAATCTGTGTTTTTGAGATAAATACCCTGTTCATCTGGACCAACGATGTGATGTTTTAGAATTTTGGAAACGGACAAATGAATGCGGTAACAGGGTTGTCAGTATACCAGCAAAACTATTACTTAAACGGAAATAGTACAGAGCCGGACTAGCCTCCCAGGACTATTATAAATAACATATTGCGCAAAGCTCTTACTTCTAAAGCAGGGGTTCCGAAACTTATTTTGTCTACTGCCCACTTTGAGAATAAATTATTTTTTAGCGCCCCCATTTTTTCACCTACTCAAAAACCACTATAACTTCGAATTAAATTAACCCAGATAAGCGTGAAACTATTTTTCTCGAAATACATTACATAACTTGCATTTGTTTAATTGAATATGTCTTAAAATATACATTAAAAAATCCTGAAAAAAAATTTCAGTGCATGACTTGCAGGGAAAGACCCGGCCTACATAAAGGACAGTAGGATAACGAGTATAGCATAGGCCTTATATTAACAATGACAAAATTTATTCTATTCTGCGTATTTATTTAGAGAATCGGTGGATATAATAAATGAAGTTATTTTTTTTATAAATGATAAATTTCAAAGCATTTGACACACACTCCTACATCACATTTTTTGCACTGGTCAAAGTCAAAGTCTCGTTCCTTTTTCTACAATGCCTTCGAGGAAACAAGGCGACAGTTAGACGTCCTGTTTTCTCAAATCGTACTAATACAACAAAAACCATTTTTTGAACTTCTTTAAAAATAGCGTTCCAGTATGGTTCCAGTGAAGAAAGTATCTAAAAATATAATAAAGAAGATCACACCTGATCATGTGAAATCAAAAGGTTACAAAACGCTAGCACCAAAGACTAATTTTTTATATTTTGGGTCACACATAGTTGTAGCATCTTGATATGACTCTCACCACAACACGTATCCTACCCGTGTAGCTCCAACCCATGACTTGTACCCGTAACGA
>NW_020653743.1:4273809-4296748 GCF_003589595.1 Hyposmocoma kahamanoa | reverse complement strand
ATGATTTAACCCTCAATGGGTTCGCGGAGCAGGAAATTAATTTACTTACTTGCATTTTCATTAGCATGGACTTCCTGCAAAGTAACGCCTGAATATATTCATTCAATAATAGTAACAAACTCTGTTTTCGCCAGAAAATAAAAATTGAATAATTTTGTTGAACCTATTTAGTGCTACAATTGAGTCAATGAAACACTAGCTCGATTTGGCATTCGACTCGTCCCCGCAATATTTTTCGCGCTTTGAAGTTTCGGCCCCCGCTTTTTAAAACGTCTCTTTATTCTTATTAAATTTATCAGAATTGGTTAGACAATTTCATCATCATCAGTACCTATTGCCTCTGCTTTAGAGGCGATAGGTCAAACCCATCGTATGTAAACACAAATACAGACGAAATGTCATTTAATTTGTCTGAAAAGTATTCTGCCAAGTCATTACGTGACAACTGCGATCTGATTGGCCAGCCCAAATTCGACGGGTTTCATCAATTGTTTCGAAATTACGTATTTAATTACCGATGAAATGTGATTCAGTTTGTTTTGTAATTAGATGTTTTGCTGTTATTCCCACATCATCATCACCAGCACGCCATTGTTAGAGATATTGTTTATTACAATAAATACAGAATATTTTTTGGAATACACGGAGACGTACACACAGGTCAGTTATTTGCGCTGTAGACAGTGCAGACGAGAGATGATATTTATAAGTGATGGTGACTGGTGAGTTACCAGTAATGTATGGCCCTTATTTCGTCTCTATTTCCGGTTATATACTCGATGCTGGTCACATACTCGACGATCAAACCTTTAAACAACTACGGTTGTTACAATAATTTACTGAATTTGAATTTTATATTTTAGTTACACAGAAAAAAAGGATTTCTACTAATAAGAAAGAGCAATTTCTCAAAATATTTGCTAATTCTGAAAAAATATTTATTAAAAGTAATAAAATATTGTCACTACAAAAATACTGCTTATCTTTTTCTAATACAATTTTACTCTTAACTTTATTCTAACTTTGAGACAAATACGTTCACTTCAAGATTTTATTTCATTTCTAATCAATTAATTGGACATTACTTATATCAAGAAATTTTTACCTCTTACATCAAATTTAAATAATCTTAAATGAATTCAAAATTTCTTGGGTGTATTTTAAGAAAATATATTCTTAAACAAAAAAGAAGTAGTTTTCTATTCAGATTAATATTCTAAATTCTAGAGTATATTCTTAAAGCAACATTTCGTTGCGTTTTCATAGTCAATCTTGTCGTTACATCTCGCCGAAGGCGCACGCGGTAACGATTACTTTTACTTGTGCTTGTAATCATAAAAATCATAAATAGTCATTTATCCAAAGAAACAATACGTAGTATCTCTAGTTTGTTAGGGTGTTCTTTATAGTCATAATTTAAGAAATTTGGTTACAGCATGAAATCAAACTACACTTGTAACAAGTATAACATGCAATTAGTTCCATCACGCCACTGCTAGATGGCATTAGATGAACTCTGAAACGCGCTATCGTTTTGTTAACTTCAATAGTATAAAGTCATCTCATATATTTGGGGATTGTTAGTGCTTTCTGCCGCTGTAGCATTTATACGGCACTGGATGGTCCTCAAGTATTTGAGAAGATTCCATATTTCCATCCTATTTCTGCTACTTACCATAAACCTTATTTGGCACTGTTGGGTCCATAACCCTGTAAATTTATCCTTTTTGATATTAGAAAACATAAATCTTCAGTCAAATAATTAAGTACCTCTCAATTTTTCATTCTTTTTTTTTTTCAAATCAAAATCGGACATTTCTAATAACAAATAAATATTTTGTTGAATCTAGAGTGGCTTTGTGACTTGAAGTAAATTAATTTGCTCTTGGATTAAATATTTCTGTCTTGTAACGAAAATACACTTTTGAGACGTTTTTTTACTATTATCAAGTAATTATTCTCTAGCGTCTATAGGGAGAAGATCGTTTTGTTGGATTTAATAAATTTGTCTTCATAAAAAGAATTTTGTCTTTTTCTAAGTAATCTATTTTTACCGTGTAGATGTCTAATTTCAGCGCTCGTAAGTATCAAAAGCCCAAAGTTCAATTTTCGATGTAATCAGTTTCAAAAAAGGCTTGAAATAAGATTTCGAATCGTTTTTTTTTTATTCACCAAATCATTTTTCGGATTTCATTATCACGCTCTAAGGTAACGGGCAATCTGTGATCAATAAATCAGATTCGCCATTCCATCAGTTGATCGGGTTACGTGTGAACGCGTGTAAAATTGAAGAGAGATTGCCTTCCAAGTTCGATGTGTAGGAATTTCTAAAAGGTGTTAGTTGCTGTTACACCGTAGTGTGTTAAATATGATATTAAATATGTCGAAATATAAGGGAAACACGTTGAGAGAAACTACCTCGTGACAGGTTTAGTCAAACCTTATTTGTATTGCAAAAACGAGCGATTTGTTCTGTGTATCGTTTAGGCTCTCGGGTTTCTCTCAGAGAAAAGTTTAAGGAGAGGTATCATGACTGTGGCACCACAGTATATTTACTCAAATATTTTATATGCCCGTAAAAATATACACAATTTCAATAAGAAAGAAGATATACATAATATTAACCTTAGAGCTAAGTCCAAACTCATGGTACCACGATTTCGTTTAACCAAGGTAAACGACTCTTGTACGGGGAACTGTATACGTTTTTACAATAAGATTCCGGATCATATCTATATTAAGATTATCATTTCTTAAGTTTAAAAACTACATTAAAAATATTTTTATTGAAAATTCGTATTACAAAATTGAAGACTACGTGTTAGATAAAGGTGTATGGAAAGCCGACATGGCTCCAGTTTCTACACAAATTTAATTTACAGTGTATTCCATAGCATTTAAGTTTATATGAAAAGAGCAAGCTCTATTTTCATTATATATTAAGTGACCGGACGAACAAGCCGTGCGCCTGAATGTAAGCTACGCGCGTGTCCATAACAGTTGCAGTGCCACTCAGAGCTTTAAATCGCAGAGATCTGACGGGCACTGCCACTGCGCCCATCACCCTGAAACTTAATTTGACTAGTCCCATATGCCTGTAATTTCATCAGCACCCTTACCCATCAAAACTGGAACGCAATAATGCTGATATTACATCACAAGGAACCATTTTTAGTAGCAGTAGACTACTAAAAATCAAGCATGAAGCTAAGCCATAACAAAACAAAACTAAGTTAATACGTATTGGTAACCGGACACAAATTTTTCTTATGTGAAAAATGCCATCTATCCTTGATATCTGAAACTTTTTTATCGGTTTTACCACTTTCTCTCGTTGCGTATTTGCAGTAGGTAGTATTAGGTAGGTATTATCCATTACATTTTTTGTAATAAAGTAGTTAATCTCTTATTGAAAATGAACTTAATTCATGACGCTTGAAGACGGTACAGAATTTTTTAACTATGATTTCGGCATTGTTCTTTACCTCCAAAGGTACTACCTACGTAAAAAATTCATATTGGACTCAAGTTAGAAAGATTCGTTTCCCAAATTTTTTAGGGCGAAAACTTGGGAAGTAGAAAGAAGTTGGCACTTGAAGTTCGAGCCGCAGATCTCATACGCCACGAGCGTCCTGGCGATGGCGCTCGTGAAACAACATCGCGTTTTGAATACGTTTGTGAGTAAACCACGCATATTTTCTGGGTTTACTACAACATGTTGTTGTCATAAGTCTCAATCTCTATATAACAGAGGCAAGAGATTATGTTACATAACTTGCGCATCATTCAAAATTCGGTAGAAGCTAAAGTAACGACGAGGCTTCCTCTGATTGGTGTGACTTAGTTGCTGGCGTTCCTCAGGGTGGTGTTCTTTCCCCTCTCCTTTTCTCTGTTTTCATCAATTCTGTCACTTTTGTGCTGTCTTCAAACTTTCATCTCTATGCCGACGATTTGCAGCTATACCGCAGTTTTAAAGCGTCTGATGTCGTTGCAGCCGTTGAAGCGGTTAATGCTGATTTACGATGCATCGTTCATTGGGCTGAGTGTTTTGGTTTGTTGGTGAATCCCAAAAAGTCACAGGCTATGATTGTGGGAAGTGGGTATATGCGTGGCATATTGCATCTAGATTCTGTCCCACCTATAGCGTATAATTCCACGCCTATTGCTTATGCTTCTACTGCAACTAATCTTGGCTTGCTTTTAGATTGTAATTTGGTTTGGACTCCACATATTAATGAAGTCAGTCGTAAAGTCCATTTCTCCTTGCACTCACTTAAGCGCCTCCAAAACGATTTACCTTTAAAAACCAAAATATGTTTAGTCCAAACACTTATTTTGCCCTTCTTAGACTATGCTGATTCCTGCTATTTGGATGCTACTGAAGAACTGCTAAATAAGCTTGAACGACTGCAAAACCTATGTATAAGGTTCATCTTTGGGCTTCGTAAATATGACCGAATTTCACATTTCCGCAGTCAGCTCAAATGGCTTCCCATCCGTCTCCGCAGGAATTTGCATATTGTCTCCATTCTTTACAATATTTTACATAACCCTGTGTCTCCCGGGTACCTGAAAGAGCGTTTCAGCTTCCTTAGGTCCCAGGATAAACCCTGTCGCTCTCTTGTTAGGTCCCAGTTATCTTTTCCATGCTTCAATTCCGGTTTCTATTCTCACTCCTTCACTGTTCATGCGGTCAGACTTTGGAATGCACTTCCTATTACTGTTCACGAAAGTAAATCGTTAGCTATTTTTAAAGTGAGAGTTAAAGAGCATTATTTATCTACTATTCCATCCATATCTTAGGTATTATATTATAAAATATGTATTTATCTAAGTATTTATATAATTTATAACAATTTAATATTTTTATATTATTTTTATATTATTTTTTTTTTTCTTGTTTTGTTGTGCACATATGCCCGTTCTTTTAGTTATAGTGTCCTGTATTTAGGTCTGCAGGAAGAAATTTCTATTAGAAATAAGCAGAACCTTTTGTTTTTAATTTCGCTTGTATTCTTTGTGACTTTTTGTATTTTTCCTGTACAATAAACTATTAAATAAATAAATAAATAAATAAGTAATAATGGTCATGTGCATTTACAAAGTTGCATTAAAAATTGCACGAAAGAATGACACAACCGTATCAAACAAAGCGATAATGGCGTATTGAGCTCAAGTCGGTCTTACTATAGGTCTCGACCTATAGTTGGCACGCATTGGATGCTAACAAACCACATCTATTGTATTTATTGTTCTGTGGTTGTGTTGTTCGTCCTGTCACTTGCTATTATGAAAAAAAAAAATTAGAAACTGAAAAAATTACTTATTAATACTTATGTTACTATAACAGAAAGTGCACTTATATTCAAAACATGCCATCGATGGACCGTCACGAATGTTAGCAGGCAGTTTATTTCACATACGGTAATTGAATAAGATTTAGAAAAAAAAGACAAAAGTTAAAAATTTTGTGGTGAAAAAATTAATTAACATCAATTGTATGGAGTAAAATTACACATTTAGATGCTTTACTTCAAACTCGTATCTTGTAAAGAGGGATTATTCAGGAGATTGCAAAACTTTCTACTTATTTTAAATTTCTTATCAAAGGTGTTAATTTGGTTGCATTACTTTAAGAATAGATAAAAGCCAGTGTGTGAATATGAAGGAATGTGATGTGAAAATAGCCTGCAAAATTTGTATACATAATCCAACTTTGTGCTTTAAGATACGAGTTTGAAAAAGTAAGACGACGATTTGTCACATAAAAACACCAAATGTCTTCCAGTTTACTCCCATAATATGCCATTTAATTTCTTTTATTACTGTACGGTGTAACACACAGCCGTTATAATACATTTTATCAAGTGTGAACGAAAATTTGATACAAAATTCGCGTGATACGTAGCTCTAAACGCATGCGGTAAACGGTATCGCGCCTTTGATTTACAGATACGCATTTAGGAAAGGGCGTTAAATTAGCAGGTGCCCTATAAGGAAATAAATGCTAATAAGGTATTGGTAATTAAGATGTTGGAATACGGCAGTGATTTACAATGTGCTAGAGTGACTCGTTAATTAACAAGGTTTTTTATTTGTATTTATGATTTAAAAATGTTACACGCGTGAACAAAACAAATGACTACATTGCTTTTCAAGAAAAAGGTGGGCCAAACGTCTCAGAGTAACTATGTTTCGGGGTGACGAGCTCAGGGGTAGTGCACCTTATTTCACAGCGATTTAAAGACTCACTAAACATGTAATTTACAAGAACTTGTTTCTCCCATCACAGGATATCATTGAAAAATCAAAGTAGCGCGCTTGCTTTTAAAACACCTGTTAAAATAGAGACGTGTTAATTTTTTTATCTACCTAACGAATTAGGTGAATTCAAGATAGGTTAGTATTCTAAAAAAACGATTGATTACAAAATACATTCAACTGTTGTACAAAAACAAATTGGTCCTTTATATTAAACATAAAGCACATTATCGTCTAATGTGCCTTAAGACGATATCACGACGACGATGATACCTAAGGAATGACGCGTGAGCTAGCTAAACCAGCACAATTATTTAAGCTATTGTCGCCCCGTACCGTGCACAATTATGCACGTTCCAGGGCGACAAATATCTAAATGCGGTACTGGGTTCAATAAAAAAAATGTAATAGCCAATCTTGGTCTCAATTTATTTATAAGGTAAATAAATAAAGTCCTCATAACGATAATTCAAAATCAAAAGATTTCTGCTTTCATGCGTAGCAAAGGAAATTCAATATGGGCGAAATTACACTGTGTTTTACAGTTCATTTACATACATATTGCAAAGCTTATTTGGGTTAAAATAAAAAGAAGTTAAATAAAAAGTTAAAAAACATTTTTATTGGGGTAAAAAGTTAATGGTATTGTATACAAAATGAAGTTACTCCCGGCACTCTGTAATTCTGATCAGAAACCAAGTATTTTAAAACAAAGTAAGGAACCGCTAAAAGAAACTCTTTAACTTCTGATTTTTCTTTTTCATTTTAACCTATTTACGTATACTCGGACCTGATTCTCTTACGACAGTGGAAATGTCACTGTAGATTGATTGTCAAATAACGTAACGTCAATTAACATTGTAACATTTTAATGGCAAGACATTTATAACAACTTAATTTACAATTTTTAAAACAAATCGGACACTTGAAAAAAAATTCCGGATTCGAACCGACGTCTTCTAGCAAACCGTGCCAGACGCTATACCAACTAAGCCACGGAACGAACCAGCGGACCTTATGGATTTTTCTATGTGCTTGTTACAGATCTTCTGTTTTTGTTTTTTTTTTTAAAGACTTCTTTGCCGTAGCGTCATACGTGAGAAATCTATTTATTCACTCAGGCGGTTACCTTTACAGCTACCAACTGTCGCTTTAATAATTGAAATTCAGTCTAGTGAATCCCAGGATGTTTCACCATCATGATATTCAATTATTTTTTATGAAATTACTCCATTAGCTATAATTATTAATACAAAGATTCTTTCGATCCAGCTGGATTCGAATCAACGTCTTCTAGCAGTACTAGCAAATCAATGATGGAACGATTTTTTTCTTGAGTAATTTGGAACGTTAATTTGTATAATTAACACCCCTTGGTGTTACGCTGCACTAACATACTCGTTTCATTAGAGGTGCAGATAACACGACAAAGGGTTCAGTATAACCAATAACGTCAATTTCAATCCTGTGACCTGCGGGAACTGAACTTCAAACGAAAATTTTTTTCAGCCTTTGTGAGAATTTGGAACGTGTAGTTGCATGCGGGATGGTGTTAACAAAATTTCGCCGGATTTTGAAACTAAAAATGCAAACGAAGTTCCCCGATATGCAGGTTTGGTTTAAAGTACTTGTGACATTAAAGCGAGTTCAGAAAGACTCAAAGATCTTACTTACTTTTCTTAGTAGAAGAGCTCCTTGTCAAATAATTCGTCCAGGGAAGTACTATGAGTGCTACTGTGTTCCGTTTTTGAATGGTAATAGCGCGAAATTATAGTCACATGGGACTTATCAACTTATGTCTCAGGGTGACGGGCGCAGCAATACCCCTCAGTTGTTTGTGATATGTATTTTAATGTAAATAAGGAAGCAAACGAGCAGACAAGCCACTTGATGGGAGGTGGTCATCGTCGCTCATGAACATTTGCAACATCAGATGAGCTGCCAATGCGTTGCCAGCCTTTGAGAGCCCTGTAAACACGCTTTTTGAAGAACCCCATGTCATAGCGCACAGAAAATACTTCAGGAGGAAGGTCATTCCACATCTTGCAGGTTCGAGGAAGGCACGAACGAGATGCTTGCGTGGTCATACAATGCCAGGCATCTATGATGTGGGAATGGACTCTACTCCTTTGGCGGTAGGTGCGATGGTAGAAACGAGACGGTGGCACCAGGTCGAAAAGCTCCTCAGAGCACTCCCCATTATAAGGATGGTAGAACGCACACAGAGAGCCAACGTCTCTCCGTAGGCTAAAGGGCTCCATACCGTTTATGAGTTTGTGATCATTGACAATACGAACAGCCCTACGATGGAGTCAAGTGGGTCAAGCTGGTATTTTGGAGCTCCTGCCCAGAGATGTGAGCAATACTCCATATGGCGTCGTACTTGTGTTTTATATAATAAAAGTCAGTGACCTGGCGAGAAGTACAGCTTCGCTCTATTGAGCACTACGATTTTTTTTTGAAGCCAGTTTGGCTTTGCTCTCCAAATAACCCCGGAACTAGACTTCGTCCGTGATGTCGACTCCAAGTATCCAATACTCTTAGAGGTGGTAAGGATAGTGTTCTGGAACTTTGGCGCTATTATAAATGGGGATTTTTTAGCGGTGAACGCGCACACTTGTGTCTTTTGTGATTTATAGCTCTGAGAGTGGCATTGGAACTTCTATGGACAAATGTATCGCTTAATACAAGGCGCATTGTTCCACACACGCACAAGTGTTCGTCCACTACTTGCTATCATAAAAAAAGAGAATAGATCGCTAATTAGCACGATCCTGACAAATTCCCCTTGCTTCACTTACATTTGACAGTCTCCGTGGTCGAGTGGATTGCACACCGGTTTTCATGGTGTCGCCATCTCTGAGGTCCCGGGTTCGATCCCCGGCTGGGTCAGTCAGAAAACTAACTTTTCTATATTGTCTCGGGTCTGGTTGCTTGTGGTCCCGTCGCTGTTTCCGATTTACATAACACAAGTGCTTTAGCTACTTACTTTGAGATTTGAGCAACGCATGTGACGTTGTTGAATATTCATCAATCTTTGAAAAAATCTTTTATTCTTCTCACTTCGCACTCCAGCCTTTTTACGAACACTTTCAATGTGATCTGCGTGGCCGTCCTCTTTCAATTATGCCTTCCACGTTGACTCTATATATTTCTTTCGTTAATTTACTTTCATTCATTCTCAAAGATTCATCCTCAAATGTCAACGTTCGTTCAACACAATTGACTACAATAATCAATTTTCTAGAATCGAATGATCTATAATAATTATAATGTGCTGGATAACCACATCAATTGGCTGGTCTCACGTTAGGGAATTCCCAGTGAAATGAGCGAGTACAAAACATCTGCATCCGCAATGATGAACGTTCTGCTCCTTAGAAGTGTTATTAATAAATTCCAGACACAAATTCTACGTCATTGACAAACACAAGATAAACAATAGATATTTCGCAGTCTGTATTGTACACGATACAAAAATATGTACAATTAATACATTTTATGAACGCGTCCAGTTTCAGTGGCGCGTGAAGTCGAACCACTAAATCATCCCGTGTGAGATCAACCGCTAAATTAGAACGAACCAGCGTATAGGCTTTATTTAGAACAACATGAAGTATTACAGCATTAGTAGTGATCTTTTATTATTGCAAAGTTTAATAACAGTATCATTAAGAGTTGATACCTCAGCCCGTAACGGTGACCCAATGGTCCAAAAAACAGGGGTACGTAGCACCAAGTATGTTATGCCCTTTCTTCTTCAAGTGCCATCTTCTAATGAAGTTCGGCGATCATGATGACAATCTGACCTTTGGACACTGCAGTTTTGAATAAAGATCGGTTGCTCCTATTGAACCACTGACACAAGTTTCTGAGCCAGGATATTCTCCTTCTTCGTACACCTGTCTTTATTAATTGCAATAGGTTGACTTTGCGTTTCTCAGTATATATGACCAAGATACTCCAGTTTACTTCTTTTGAAGTTATTCAACACTTCTCGTTTTCGACCAACACGTTGCAGCACCCTTTCGTTCGTGACTTAGTCTGTCCACGATACTATCAAAAGTACTTATATGTGAGTTTGATTACACACTTTATATTTTTTAAAACTTACTTTGTCACTTCTACAAAATTTTTACTTTTCATTTTTAATCACTTTATTAGTAGCAGATCTCGTTTAGGTTCCCGGCTTCGTACTTAGAGTACGGATGCCGCAGACGTCAGCATCTGCATCCGCAACCGCGGAAAGATATTTCTATGCATACTATTTTTAATTTCTTTCGTAATAACATTAAGTAAAATTGTTATTTTTTAATGATAATAATAATAATAACGCACACACTCAACACAGCCCCGCACTAGGGAAACCTTGTGTCGCGGGTGCCATGGACACACACATAGACAACCACAAATTACACCCAAACTCACGAGAGAAATAATTGTAGGCCATACAACTATTTCTCCCGGCCCGGGAATCGAACCTGGGACCTCTGCGTGGCAGTCCGGCATGGTAACCGTTCGGCCACGGAGGCAGTAAATGATAATTTTATTATCGCTAAATCCACAATGATGCGTATTAATTCTGGAAAAAAAAATTTTTTTCACACATCCGTATCTGCATCCGCGTTAGCAGATTTCAACGAAGAAAAATTTGCGTCCATGTCCGCATTTGCAGATGTCATCACAACACACATCTGCGGCAGCCCTGCTTTAGGGCACCTTCAACTTAGATGCTAATAGAAACGCTGCAGCGTCACAGTGGCGCAACTGTATTTATTTACAGCAGCATTTTAATAATTACGCGTAGAAAAATATTCTTCTACTATAACATAAACTTCGATGTAGTCTGAATGCATTTTCCGATAAGAATAATTCAAATTTTAATTACGCCATAAAATTTCAAAGTAACATGAGCAAAAATGAAACATCCGGCAACCGTTGCCAAGATATTCTTAAATCCTTTGACAATAAAAAAAAAAAGAAAATTCTACGATTTTCCGTATTCGTTGTAAAGTCAGTAAATTTGTCTGTCCGCCCGGACCCATAACCGTATCCGGATCTCGTTTGCCGCCCTGATAATTACAGACGTATCCGCGGTAAAATATTACAACGAACATTTTGTAGGGAAATTATTGTTCTTTTTATAATGGTGTTAATTTGGAAATAAATTTGTCATAATCTATTTTAAATGATTATTTAATTTCTACCAGATTAACAACCTCTTGCGCCAACGGATAGAACAATTTTTAGGGTTTGCTTTCCGGTAGAACGGTTTGTTTTCCGGGTTTAGTAGCAGTAGTGGTCCTTGTGGAAGAGTTCGTCCAGGGAAGTACTGTCACCGTACCCATTTCTGCCACCACGCAGTAATGTGGCAGCATTACTGCATTCCGGTTTTGAAAAAAAGGGTGCTGGTGAAATTACAGGCACGTTGGATTTATCAGTGCCCCTCAAATCTTTGCGATTTAAAGCTCTGAAAACTGTTATGGACAGAAATTATCTATAAAAAAGTCATTTGATATAAAAAAAAATTTGGAAACGACCCTTTCAAAATTAGTTATGCTCGAGTGAATTCTATTGCTCTAGCAGTGTTACCAGCTAGACTAAAGCAATTATCCCTAAACAGATGGTTTAAAGTCGCTAGTTGACGTCAAAAATGTATTTCCACTTCATATTTTAAAAATCGTCACTATGATACTCATTATAAAGTTCATTTCCATGACAAGAACTTTCTGTTCGATGCTTCTGATAAGGAGCCTATCATTAATAGGCGCGTTTACGAAGTCCCATGTCCGCTATTTATTAGTTTAATAGTTTTGGTTTTAATGGGTTTAGAGCCTTCAGCTCGCCCTTTCATCCGTTGGCGCAATGAAGGCCATCAGCGGCCATCTGCAGAGAGTTCTTCAGAAAAAAAAACTAACCGATTTTTACTGGTGTGCCCTCGGCGCGTATTTACCGTTGAGACTTAAATAACTTCCCGTTATTTTCAAATTTTGTAACTGATTTTTCTTTTATGAAATTATTAATTCTAGTCGTTTTTAACAAACTTTAAAAAAAGCAGGAGGTTTCAATTCGTCTGCTTTTTGTGTATGTTACGTAATCGAAGAAAATATTCCACCTCTAGGATGGTAAATTAGGGGATGAACCTGGTTTATTAGATTTCACCAACTTTCCGTTAACCGATGTCAATAAAACTTGGCAAATAGACGTAAATCCACAAACTTTTGAGATAGATTTTTTTTTTGTAGCAAAGTTCTCTGGTTAAGATGTTTTTGTTTGCCGCTAGGTGTTGTTTCAAATGTGACGTATGCAAAATATGGAAAGATCTGCTTTCTCCCACAAGTGGGGTGGTATCTCGATCGATCTCCAACATTTAGAGACACAAATGTGCACAATGGCAACTAGACAAGCAATCCCAGGATACATCCATCTTGTAATTTGTGCTTCATGTATTGAGTTGTGTCTGGGGAAATAGAGCGTTGATCTTGCAGAAGTGAGCAATATGAAATATGACGGGTGTATTCTTGGGTCCTAAAATTTCTTACATTTAGGGACACGAAAAACCTATCGATACTTTTTGGTATCGAGTACTTTTTCACTCCTATATCAATACTTTTGTACTCTATACTTTTCATGTATTATTACTTTTTGGCAAGTATCGTGTCGTTTCGAATAATTCCTGCATAGGACACCTCATATCATAACGCAAGCCACCCAGCAGTTTTTTTTAAACGGCAACCTTTATTACAAATTACTTGGATGTATATTGTATGCCACCATTTACCTCTTTAAAAGAAGTTTGTCCCTTCTTCAGAACGTTTGTTCTCAAAAGCAGGCAATACAGTATCAAAAACGAGAAACAGACTGTCGCCAAACAGATTTTTATTTTTAAGTGATTGTACAGAGGAGGAGTGGGAAATTGTAAATTTAAGTAACACAAATTATGTGAAATGACTACAGACCACACAAATGCTAGTAATAGATTGGTTAGTGGGCGGGGCCCGCGTTACCTAGCTTATAAACAGACGTTCATATGAGTTTCAACAACGCGTCAGTTGTCGTTCAAATGTGATACAAGATTATTTTGTGGAAAAAAATAGAAATATGCCGTGTTGTGCCATTATATTATGCCGCGTAAGAAGCCCAAGTTTAAAAAATACTCCGGAAGTCATTTCATTTTATCGGTAAGTACTAAAACTCTGTATTTACTAACATTTTTATCAATACAATACTAATATGTCGAAACAAAAATATTTTCTTGCAACCAATTAATAACAATATACATTGGTTGCTAGCCATCGGCGCCGTCAAAAGAACAATTCAAATGACGCTCAATGAATTGCTTGCACCAGAGACGTATTACACTTGGTACTGGGTCCACGTGATATAATCAAATTAACGATATGTAGAAATTCTGTATTTTTTTTATTTTTTTAAAAATTTATTTATCTTGTCAATTACATTTTTTTACAAATAAGATAATGTTCTCCCAAACTTCATAAAAGTTTATCGGGAGAGTTTGGTTGCTACGCTTACATTACAATATATACACATAACATTTCATTTAGAAACTCGATTTTGGTTTAGTTGATTTTTTTTTTAATTTAGCGGTAGCAATGTGTAAACATAAATTGTTTACAAGTATTTAAAAGCAAACAATTTTTATTACTGAAATGTTTGGTCCCAACAGTCGCAATACTTTTTTTAATTTTCAATTTACGTAAAAACGATATATTAATGGAAAAAAAGGAAATATATGTAGAAGAGGTACAGTATCGATAATTTTACAAAGCACGTAAGCTCGTGGAGTATTTAATTAAGACTTTATGGGATTAGAGATTTTCTTTCCCTTGTGATTCCGAGACATGATTCCTATCTCCCTACTTGCTTATTATATGTCACCTTCATCCGCTTGAGTTTTTACTTTTATCACAGGCATGATTTACATTTGCATTTATTATATTGATTTTTTTAGTTCCCAACTGGATCCTTTTTAAAGGAGAAATGGGTTGAAGCAACTGGCAGTAAAAGCTGGGTATCTACTAAATGTAGCACCGTTTGCTATAAGCATTTTATGACATCACATTACATTATATACTTACGAATAACAACCGAAAAATTTATTAAGAAATAAATCATTTGGTTAATCAGGTAATGTATGGACATGAAACTCATAGTCGCCTTCACAATTTATAGTCCACATCTAAATGTGAAAACATTTCTGAAGCATTGTCAGTTATTTTTCGTCAAGTTTTCATGAAACAAATGATTTGCTTCTTCGCCTTCGGAAATAAGTATCTTCATTTTCTTGATAAGCTCGTCGACGCTATAGGCGTTGTCATGTTCAGTCAGTTCAGAAAGAGGTAATTGTTGAACAAATATATCATATTTCAGGGAGAATAAAGATTATTATGATGACTGTGTTTTAATATTCAACCTTTCCAGTGTTTGGATTGACTTGAAATCGAGTACGTTAACGAAAGTACGATGACAATATAATAAATCATTAATACTGTGATTGTAGCATGCACGCACACGCCTGCGTAGCTAATATCATAATATAATTAATATTTGAGTGTAGTAAGACCTTATGCGTATTTGGTAACAAATGTGTGCGTGTAAAAGTCAGCTACGCTAGTTCTCGAAGACATTGTTTTAAATGCCGTTTCCATATACTCCGTGGTTAACCCTAATTATAGCAAGTATAAAGCAATGCCTAGTTCACTATTCCGCTAGTTATTAAACACAATGTCGATATCAATTAAATGGCACATACCTATCTGTAGATTGTCAACTTTTTGCTTTAGTTCCAAGAAGTTTATGTTCAGAAGATTCTTAGCTTTTATATAACTAGTAATAATGAAACCTTATTAGATCCAAATAAGTTTAATTTTTTTTTTACCAAAACTTTTTTTAAATTGTCGAATGGTATATTTAATTTAGTGCGGAGTTTATTACTCCACTTCGGTCCTCCGCGCGGAGGGTCCGCAGTTTAATCCGCTCTGCTCTAAAACCAGCCTAAGGTACTTTTAACTATGGATCGATGGTACGGTTAAGCAAAATAATCTCAGTACAGAGTACTAAAAAACCGACCTCAAAAGTACGTGGAATTACGTCTATTTGCTAAGTTTTGCTGAAATATCCCCTAGTTCGCCACTATACAGGACTTGACACTGGAGAAAATTAAAATCGGTTCTCACTAATCAAAGTATATTGAGAGAAAAACGCCTTGAATTGGAGAAATAGCAAAATCAACCATTATAATAATTGCTCCTAAATTAAAGTTAGGCGCTATTTATAAAAATTAATCTTCATGTGTGAACAGCCACCCTTAGAGGTGGATGATTTTCTTCAAAATGAAATGGGATCACTATGGAAGTACCCCCTTTCCAACAAAAATAAACCATGAAAATCGGTTCACAAATACCGGAGTTATCGCGTAACATATATACAAAAAAAAACATGCAGTCGAATTGAGAACCTCTTTTTGAAGTCGGTTAAAAAACGCCTTGAAATGCAGAATAGCAAAACCAATCACTAAAACAATTGCTCCTTAAATAAAATTTAGGCGCTGCGTACAACAATGAATGTTCATGCGTGATCAGCCACCCTTAGAGGTGGATGATTTTCTTCAAAATGAAATGGGACCACATCTGAGATACTCTCTTTCCAACAAAAAAAAGAGTCATGAAAATCGGTTCACAAATACTGGAGTTATCGCGTAACATAGATACAAAAAAAAACATACAGTCGAATTGAGAACCTTCTCCTTTTTTGAAGTCGGTTAATAATAACTAAGGCGAATGGCATTGCCAATCCGCATAACGTAACTTAATCTCACTTGGAAGTTTCGGAACATGCCTACAGATTTCTTTCTTCGTCCTTCTTTTTATTTGTTGCTTATTTGAGTTCTTACCTGAAACAATAAAAACAAATCTATTAATATCTTAAAAAAAGTGACACAAGTTACTTTACATTAATGGGTTACATTTACACGGTTTATAATTAACACGATCATGTTATACAAACGTATACATGTCGCATTGTTGGCCATGAGACTTACAGACAATGTTCTTCATCATATCGTAACACCAGCTCAAAGATTGTCCCAACTCAAAGATGGATAACAGGGTAAGTAAAAAACGTAATGGTCATGTATTCGAATGAGTACTCCACTTACCAAAATTTTACGACCAAAAATATAAATTTTTGACTCGTGATTCATTTTTATTGAGTTGTGATACATCATTATAAATGTAGCATTATATAATTTTTAATCGACTTCAAAAAAGGAAGAGGATCTCAATTCGACTGTATGTTTTTTTTGTATGCATGTTACGCGATATCTCCGGTATTTGTGAACAGATTTTCATGATTATTTTTTGTTGGAAAGGGGGTACTTCCATAGTGGTCCCATTTCATTTTGAAGAAAATCATCCACCCTTAAGTGTGACTGTTCACGCATGAAGATTCATTTTTATAAATAGCACCTAACTTTAATTTAGGAGCAATTATTATAATGGTTGATTTTGCTATTTCTCCAATTCAAGGCGTTTTTCTCTCAATATACTTTCGAGTAGTGAGAACCGATTATTATTATCTCCAGTGTCAAGTCCTGTACAGTGGCGAACTAGGGGATATGTCAATAAAACTTGGCAAATAGATGTAATTCCACGTACTTTTAAAGTCGGTTTTTTTATTGGAACACGCATTGGGTCTCTGTGCGAACCAGGATTGTAACCGATACAGGTTTCTTACACATCAAAAGATTATGATGCGGATTTTATGCAGTTATTTAAGTAAGTAACATACATCGAATTGAGAACCTCCTCCTTTTTTTGAAGTCGGTTAATAAATTTATAACTTAATCTAATACAATACAAGTAAAACAAATGTATATAAAACTATTATGGTATTCAAAAAAGAATTAAGAAGGAAATCTAAATTATACATTCTTCATAGTAAAGCATTGTAAGTCAATGTAGTAAAGCTATACATTTTGATATTAGCATCTAACGTGTAATTACGAAGCTTACACTAAGTAAATGTATCGTATACCTGTATTTTAGGCATCTTTTTGAGCAAATTTCTTTATATTACAGTTCAAAAATAGATTTTCTATATTTAACAATAAAATAATTAGTAGTTATAAATCAATGATTATATAAAAATAATTATGAAAGTTGTTTCATCATTCCAGCAAGTCATACATTGTAAGTTTTATTAAGTCTTTTACATTTTATTTTAAGCCACAATTTGACGGTAATGACACGGGACTACATAGGCTATATTTTTATATATTTAGGCAAATTAACAAGAGTCAGTATAAAAGAAATAAAAGAAGAAGAGCAATACACCACAAACCAGTTATCCAATCACGTAAGCCCGAAAACTTTGACATGTCTCAACATTCGACCAGCGAAATTGTGTAGTAATGGAAAACGTCGAATTCTGGTTAAAGCAAAAGTGGAATCAATTAAAACTCCACCCTATGTACAACTTCCATTTGGCATGTTGCCAGTGTGTCACATGATAAGAATACCAGTTAGTCATTCTTAGTTAATATAATGACAATTTACTATGGTTAACTTACGAGGGGTGGCTGAAAAGTAATATCTTTTGACTATTTACAATTCAAAAATAATACTGGTCACTATCGCGACGTATTAGTTGTTTATTCTTTTTTCAAAATTAGTGACATTCTTTTGCATAGACAAAATGGCGGAAGAAGAAAGCTAATAGTTTAAAAATGAGCAACAACTTATTCTCTTTAACGTTTAAGGTCTCTTTGTAACAAATATAATAAGTGCATTTCCTATGTCCATTTCATAATTAAAAATGGTCGTCTATTATATCATACTTATGTAGGTAGAATACGTTTAGTGTGTTGCTAGTCTTTGGTAAAATATTTAACGTACACGTAGACAATCGCAAATTACTCCCAAACTCACGACAGAAATAAATTTAGGCCATACAAATATCACGGGACTTCTGCATGGCAGTCCAGCGTGGTAACCGATCGGTTATAGAGGCAGTTTTGTAGTAGAAGTAGCTCCTTGTGACCTTACGTAATTCTGCCGGCCAAGCCCACCAAGGTGCTGGTGAAATTACAGGCACATGGGAATCGTTAATATGTCCCAGGGTGACAAACGCATTGGCCTTTAGTATTGAGTTTTTGTTTCAATACAGTTTTAGATTTCGTGAATGGCAAATTTTGAATATCAAATGGAACTTTATTATAGAAGCTGCATTCCCTCTTAAATGAATTTGTAACGTTGTGACGACGACTTTCGTAATAATTTTATGTCCGTTACTATTTCATAATGTAATAAAATGTTAGTTTTTAATAATGCATGTAATTTTTCAACCGATGGCACACTACGTCTCCCTCCCTGTTCAGTTCTTCTCTGCCCACAAGGTTACCTGGTAGAGATAGCTTTCAGCAATAAGGCCACCTTTACCCACATTAATTCTAAGTCTAAGTCTATGTCTGTTTTTGTTATGTTTGTGTGTGAGAAATAAAGTGTATTATCTATCAATCTATCGCCTTGAATTGGAGAATAGCTAAACTAACCATTAAAATAATTCCTCTTTGAGTAAAATTTAGGCACTATGTATAAAAATGAATGTTCATGCGAGATCAGCTAGATTTTCTTCAAAATCAAATGGGACCACTATGGAGATACCCTCTTTCCAACAAAAAAAGAATTCTGAAAATCTATTCACAAATATCGGAGTTATCGCGTAACATACATACAAAAAAAAGTACAGTCGAATTGAGAACCTCCTCCTTTTTTTGAAGTCGGTTAAAAATCGAACTATTAAAAAAATTCCTTCTATCCGGCTGGATTCGAACGGCATGCTGAAGGCATCCAGCCGGATTGAAGGAATATTTCTTAGTGTTAGATCTTTGTATTACGGACTCGATGAATTGATGACTCTCTATTCACTGGTATACTGCGTTCGCACCATTGTTTGGTCAATGCGTGCATCTATACGAATGTTACTTTTTGTGCACTGTTCTGCGTCAAAGTTACACTGTTAATCCTGTTCGGTGGGTCCTAAACCATTCGTCGCTATTATTTTTTTGCCTGACAGTTGACAGTTTGACAGTTGTACTAATAGTGTTTCACCGGAATAGCAAGTGTTAAGGTAGATATGTAGATTATTCTAGGTTAGATACAAAAATTAGGTTGGAGAAAATTTCCACAGAAGGCCGCAGTGCAACAATTAATGGGAAGTAACGTCATAATATCGTATAATAAAGCCGTGATTACGAATTATAATTCATAATTCATTATGTCATGTGGATTGACACACAACTTAATTAATTATTACATTCATATGCTATGTCATTAATTATTTACAATTAATTACGAAATAAGCTAAAAGTAATATATAAAAATTAAATCACAATCATTGAAAAGGCAAGTAAAATTTGTTTGTTAAAATTGGATAAAAAACGAATGCCGTGACAAAACCGTTAGTTTTGTCACAACATTAGTTTTCGTTTCGTTTGTAACGTGATAAAAAATAATTAAAGGTGATATTTATTATAAATTTAGTATTATTATGTGTTAATGAAGAGTAGCATAGCTCCTTGTGAAAGAGTTCCTCCACTTCTGCCGTCAAGCAGTAATGTGAGCATTACTGCGTTCCGGTTTTGAAGGGTCAGGCTGCTGGTGAAATTACAGGCACATGGGACTTGTCAACTTATGTCTCAGGGCGATGGGCGCAGTGGCAGTGCTCCTCTGATCTTTCCCATTTAAAGCTCTGAATGGCGCTGCGCATTCGCACAACTTGTTCGTCTCGTTATGCAGTATTATAAAAAAAAAATTAACGTCTAAAATAATGTCTTCCTTTAGAATATTTTGGTGTTCTATACAGTGTGGTGTAACAACTATGAAACGAATGCCATTTTTTTTTACAGAATTTCTAAAAGTGATTCTGAGAAAAATTGTTTCTCCTACTCTAGAAATACATTAAAAGTCCAATGAATAGACTCACATAACAGTATAAGATTTTACAGAAAGTTATTGAAAGTTATGATGGAAAATTCTATTATACGGTGAATGAAAAATCCAAGAGAATAATGGCAGCAAATTGTAGTTTATTATAGAAAGAAAGCAGTTGCTATTCTGTGAATGTTACAAATTTCATACTTAAGCAACCTGAACATCGTACTATGCATTCTCGTCGTAATTATAGCTTGTCATAATTGTCCTCAACTTATCTGACGCGAATAATTGGTCGCTAATGTCTTTGCAATGTTGCTATGATAAAAATAAACACTTCACATTTGTACGCGTTTAATGAATGCACGAAAAGACCCATCTCACACGTAGCATTTCCTTCCGGTACGTCTGGCGCAATAATCGGCTAGAACCTCACGCCGACTGGCAATTTCTTTCGCCATGATGGCAAGCATTATACTGTATGCCGCCTATTGTGATAAAAAAATATGCGTTTAATTTCTATTTATTCTTCAAACGAGTGTCGAACAATCTAATTAGTGTAAGTTTCAATCACATGTAATCGCTGTCGTGTAATATTTTCAAAATGCACAATAGACGAACGAAGGTAAAAAAGTCCAGCCACAAGGTGAATTTTAATTCATTTGTGGTGAGTGTACCAACTCAATATCTGTCGACCTTCATGAAGGAGGACTTTTGGTCGAAGGGTGTCTTGTTCCGGCGTTTCCGAGAGCGGCTATCGGACACCCTGGTTGCGTCACACGTCACTACCACACGTGTAAATAAATAAATAGTTTTTATTATATTATTAGTTAGTCTTTAAGGTATGTGTTTGCGGGTATTTTGTAACCTGAAAATAAATAAATAAGTAAATGAAATAAATAAAAACATTTGTATTTTTTATTTGTTTTTGTATTTTATTGTACTCAGTCTACTTATATTGAATTTTAAAAAATTCAAATTTTCAAACGCGACGCGGCGAAACATGTGTCGAATATATTTTTGGTGATGGTGTTTGCGTTATTTATTTTATTAATTTTAGACGGAGAGAGGGTGGAAAAACTAAATGCATGAAAAAATATCCAACATAAGCGCAGCTGTTTCGCTCGACTTAACCTTGGCCGGTTTCGCGGAGAAGCAAATTAATCGACTTCCATTTTTATTAAAAGCAATGTAACGCGAGAATTGATTGTTTCTATTTATTAAACAGAAATAAAAAAATAAAATAAAATAGTTTATTTGACGTGCAATGCAACACAAAGAATAGGCAATTTAAGAAAATAAAACAAACACTCATCAAATTGGTTTATGACTCAGCGACAGAGGACAATGAAGAACATTGTCCTCACTGATATTATACACACACAAATGTATATAATTAATCATATAGCACACACATAAGCGCAAGATTACTCAAAATATTATGAAGGGAAATATTATTATAATTTCCAAATTATAAAAAACACAAGCCACGAATTATAAGAAACCTGCATCCCGTGATTGCTTGTCAAATAGCCATTGTGAGCATTTACGTTTGAATGTCTGTACATCCATCCATCTAGTGTAAAATTTTAACATTAGAACTGACTTAAGAAACCAACTAAACTACCCTCACGCTTAATTATTCTCGAACTATACTTAGATGCCGTAGTAGGGGACAGTATTACCGAGAAAGTGAAATTCAATTACTGATTTTAATGTTACAAGAGATAATGAAAAGTGAAGTTTAGGGAAACTCGGTTCGGATACTTTAGGTCTTTGTTAGTTCAACCGTATAGTTAACTTGGTAACTATGGTTAGTTTTAACTTTGAACTCTAGGGATAAGCAGGATTCACTGTAATTGATGCTTCGATATTTTTGACAGAGCTCTGTATTATTGAATTTTTTAGTTATAATTTGTAAATAAATACTGAATGTTCAGCTTAAGAGGTAGTTATGTGAGCAATGAATTAATGAATCAACTTCCAGTACTAAGTGTGGGTATGTGTAAGAGCATACTTTTTTTTTTTTATACATGACAGGCAAATGACTCCACTCCACCTGATACTGGCTAACCATACATCCAAAGTCGCCAGAGCGCTGTACCGTATGGTATAAAAATGTATAAAATGTAGATAAGTATTAGTATTTAGTACGTAGTACGTTTAAGTGGTGCTATGTTTCTATGGGGGTGGCATATTCTATAAAGAATAAACTCTTTAATAAAGAAAAAAAATGAGTGAATTGAAATATTGTTTATATATTATTAATATTGTTAATCATGGGCCTGGTGGCAAGCGACACGTCCGTAAATAACAGTTGCAGTGCCACTCATAGCCCCAAAACACAAAGATCTGAGGAACACTGCCATTGTGTCCGTCACCCTGAGATACAAGTTGACAAGTCCCATGTGCCTGTAATTTCAACGGCACTCCCGCCCTTTAAAAGTTGCTGTAAATGTTCAAAATACTTGAAATAAACCAGTCTAGCAAATTCGATGTCTAAAAGCTGCAAAACTGAGCCGTTTCGATAATTTACTTACTTGTAGACCCCATTGCAAACTTTGTTTCGACTATGAGTCGACTGAAAAACAACTTATCGTTCCGGATTAGGTTTAATTCACACACACACACACACACGCACACATGCACACATACACACACACACACACAGAGAGAGAGACACACACACACACACACACACACACACACACACACACACACACACA
>NW_020653743.1:4213429-4273799 GCF_003589595.1 Hyposmocoma kahamanoa | reverse complement strand
CACACACACACACACACACACACACACACACACACACACACACACACTCGCGCACGCACTTACGCACGAACACACTATTGTTTTCTTGTTATATGCTGCGCTTTATTTTGTAATATAATCATAATTATATTTTTGAATAATGTTACGTTCTTTATACACCTAGAGGGAGTGAGCCTGGTGATCTGTAACACAGGTTCCCAACCTAGTTATATATGAAATGTAACTACTTATAGACCTTTCTGAGAGAAATAAAGCATTTGTATTTGTATGCATTTGTATTTGTTTACCTTTTACCAAGTCTTAAAAAAGATTCCAAAAATAAACATTAAGGATACACAGAAATCTCTTCGAGTATGTAACGAAATGCAATGAGAAGTGACATTCAATCTTCGTATGCTGTCTGAGGCAAGAGCACCCGAAAAAATGGCAAGAAAACAATTTCCTTGTCAGATTAATGTTTTAGGTGACGTCAACAGCCTTGCCTTCACGTGTATAGTTGAAGGGGGACGTTTTTCTGTGTGGCCCAAGACATAGACTTTAGCATAGTAGTGTAAGACGAATAGTGTAATGCTTTGTTTGAAATCATAACGACACAGAAGCGTTCCCTCAGTAATCCAAATATTCAAAATATTGTTCTATGTCACGTTTAGAATTTATTTTATTTATAAATGTATCATTATGTATCATAGACTTACAAATAAATGGACGACGGGTCTAATACAAAAACCACGAAAAAAATGTCCCAAGTCAACCTATTTAAACGTAAAGACATTTCAAGGAATATGAAAAAGCTAAAACGTTTAATTTAAATTGTAATGTCATCGCAGTACTGTCTAATTTTGCTTGCTTCGCTGTCAGTCGAACAAACGAAGAGTAGAGCGTGAATGACGCTCTGTATACGATTTTAACGCCCTATAAGTTCGGACACTGTTTAGCGCGGACCCGACGTCCATGTAATTGTAAGTCAATACACAAACTCGCATCTCATTTCAAAATCATATTCGCGTATTCGAAATACTAACCCGTACTGAATTTGAAAAAGGTTATTTTTGTATAACACGAGAATATTGTGAGGAATACCTTCATTTTTTCAATTTATGGTTTGCAACCTGCACGTATAACTAAAATAATAATATGACAACCGTACGATGCGAGAGACGTGTAGGCATTGAAGTGCCGACATCCACAACTTGTCTTATTATACTATGCTTCAAGCCCGTGATCCGTAGAAAATGTGATTGAATAACCGAGATTTTGGAATTTCTAACCCCGACGCAAAAAGCGGGAAGTTGTGAATTTGAAACTCGGTATATCTGTGACATCATAGCTCCCAATCGCATGTACTGACTCGAAGCAATTGCTTTTTATGGTACTAGGTAACGGGACGAACAAGTCGTGCACCTGGTGGTAACCGACACGCCTGTCAATGGCGTTGTGGCGTCACCCTGAGAGTTAAGTTGACAAGTGCCATGTGGCTGTGATTTCACCAGCACTCCTTACCCTTCAAACCCGAAACGCAGTAATGCTCACATTACTGCTTGGTGGCAGAAATAGGTTACTAGGCAGTACTTCTCAAGACGAACTCTTTCACAAGGAGTCCACTGCTACCAATTTTTAGATATGATGACCATCAGGTTTTTGCCAGTTTTCTCATAAAATTAATATTTCGACTCATCCGAAGAACAGAGTCCGATGTGAAAAGAGAATAAGTACTTTACGAGAACAATTTCGTTATTCAAACTAAGGCCTGTTTAAATGTGTTTTTGAGAATTTATATATCTTATTTCGTTTTGGAAATATAAAACGAACAAAGGTCTGACAAAAGATCTGACATCCACAGCGAAGAAGAACGAACGAAATGTACTATTTTCTGAGAACAAGTAGTCTTGCAAATAGACCTTTGTTCTACGGATGAGTCGATTTATCAACCTATAAAATATTTTATTACATCAAGGACTTTGAAATTCACCAACAAAACCGTTTTCATCTCTACGCAGTTGCAGAGGTTCAAGGCGTGATGAGACCTCTTCGTCGCCTATGATTCGAGTAGCACGACGCTGTAATTTATCCAAGGCATCGAGTAAGTACTTGGCGGAGCCGTCCCACAAGTGCGAACAATACTCAACGCAAGACCGGACCTGTGTTTTGTACAGCAGGCATAACTGGTCCGGCGTGAAAAAACGTCGCACCTTGTTCAGGACTCCGAGTTTCCGTGAGGCTGTTTTGATCACAGATTCGATATAGCTCCTTGGATTCAAATCACAGCAGATTTCCATACCGAGCAAGGTAAAACTGCTCTGAGGTGAAAGTGCTGTGCTCATCAGAGAAGGCATGGGAAGGAACGGCGACAATTTTGTTGTTAACGCGCAAACCTGTGTTTTGTTGGCGTTGAACTCAACAAGATTACTGGATCCCCATGCAGAGATAAGGTCCAATATTCTATTGAGCTCAACGACAAGATCAGATCGCTCTCTGTCAGTATCGGCGCGCCCAGCTGCGGGGAATCCATGATATCCCCCATGAACAGTGCTATCATCTGCATAACAATGAATATTCCCAAGTGGAAGCATATCATTGATATGCAGAAGGAAAAGCGTGGGAGATAGGACGGATCCCTGCGGTACGCCGGCGTTCACATTCACGAACCTCGAAATGCTGCCGTCAGAAACGACGCGAATTCTCCGCTCACGAAGGAAATCGGCAATCCAGCTGCATAACTGGGCTGGCAAACCGTACGCCGGGAGCTTGGAGAGAAGAGCTTTGTGCCAGACCCGATCGAACGCTTTGGCTATATCGAGGCTAACAGCCAACGACTCGCCACGTTTGTCTATAGCCTCACCCCAAATATGCGATAAGTACGCTAGAAGGTCACCCGTTGATCGTTTCGGACGAAACCCATACTGCCGATCATTAATTATGGAGTGATCTTCTAGGTATTGGGTCAGTTGTTTGTTAAGGATCCGCTCTAAAACCTTGCATATTATGGAAGTAATGGCTATGGGACGGTAATTATGCGGGTCTGATCGGTCGCCTTTTTTGGGAACTGGTTGCACATTAGCCTCTCTCCAAGAGTCCGGCACACGACCTGAAGAGAGCGACAGACGATACAGTCGCGTTAGCACGGGGGTCAACTCAGCTGCGCAGTTCCTAAGTACAATCGCTGGGATACCATCAGGACCACTAGCTTTCCGGACGTCGAGAGACTGCAGCTGCGTACGCACATCGCATTGTCTGATACGAATATCAGACATCGTGTAGCCACAGTGAGGTAGAGTTGGTGGCTGTGCGTTACAGTCGTCGAGACAGGAGTTAGCCGCAAACAGATTTGCCAAGAGGTCGGCTTTATCTTGCGGCTTGTGGGCTAGATTGCCGTCAGAATATCTCAGCGGGGGCAGCGAGGGCTGGCAGAAGTTCGACGCAACGGCTCTGGCCAGACGCCAGTAACTACGACTACCAGTGGGATGCGTCAGGAGTTCTTGGCCAACTCGTGCGACGCGCTGAGCATCCGCTCTGATGTACGCTCTTTTGCAAGACCTGGTGGCATTATTGTAGGCTGTTTTAAGTGAGTTCGTATTGGGATCGTCTGAAGCTAGACCCCTGATCCAAGCGCGGTATGCAGTCTGTTTGTTCTCAACAGCCACAGCACACTCACGGTTGAACCAGCGGTTGCGCCTCCCTTTACTGACGAGATCCGAATGCGGGATGTAGTATTCCATCCCGATTAAGATCTCATCAGCAACGGCAGTCGCGCTAGCTGTTGGATCCACCTCACTAAAACAGCGCTGCCGCCAGGGAACGGATGCAAAATAGTCCCGCATACCGTCCCAATCTGCCGACGCATAATGCCAAATGCGGCGTTTAGCCACAGTAGGTGGTGGTGGCAGTAACGTTGCCACTTTAGTGGATATCAAGCAGTGATCCGAAGTGCCCAGAGGGGCTTGGACCTCCACCCGATATCCAGCCGGGCGAGACGTCAGCAGAAGGTCCAACAAAGAGGGCGCGTCACCAACCCTATCTGGAATCCGGGTGGGCTGGTTTACCAGTTGGGTTAAATCGTATGTGAGAGCGAATGTGTGGGCAGTTCTTCCAGCATGGTCAGTTTTAGAGGAACTTAACCACGACTCGTGGTGAGCATTGAAGTCCCCTAAAAACACCAATTCCGCTGTAGGAAACTGCGCCTGCGCGTCATCTGCCGCCCGAGTAAGGTGGTCTATGAGACGAGTTGTCTCCATGTCGCCGTTGTGGGATCTGTAGAGGCACATGTAGACACGGCAATGACTGCCCAGGTCAACATGTACCCCAAGGATGGAGAAGGAGGGGTCCTCCAAATGACGCAGACGGCGACAGCAAACATCTGCCCGGACAAACAAGCAGACCCCAGCTTTCGCTTTGAAGGACTCTTCAAGCATATAGCCAGGGTAATTCAAGTAGCTGCTGTCAGCCGGGCAGAGTATTTGCGTCTCCGTAAGGAACAGCATTTCTGGTCGAGCCGTCTCAAGATGTTGGTGGACGGCGTGGATGTTACTGTGGAGTCCTCGAATGTTCGTGAACTCCACCTTAAAGAGCGCTTTAGTGGTGGGGGTGTGCACCGCTGTACGACCGAAATTTGTACTTTGCGCTAACATGTTGGAGGGAAAAAGAGGCGTGAAGCGAGAAAACAGTGCCGCGACACAAGCGGTCAAATCGCGGGGCCTGCTTCCCCAGAGACTTGCCTACAGACAAGTTGCGCTGATCCGCCGGACGGAAGGGCCCCCGAACCCCCCCGGGAATGGCCGCCGGGACCCCACCTCCCGGTCACCAACCGGCACGACGAACCACACCGAGATTATGCGCGGCATGGTGAGGCAGCCTCACGAGCTGGTTAAGCACGCTTGGGCCCCTGTACTGTACCGCGGGCGGCCAGCGGAACAACCGTTTCTACGGGTCTCCCTGGCCGGCGGGTCAATGCAGTTGTCCTGGCACTGGTTCGGCGGAAGCCTCCACAGACCACAAATGTCGCGGCAGCGTTGCCTCGGGCTCTGGTTGTACGCTGACTGATCCCGGAACGCATCCGACTAGCGAACACTTGGCGGGTTTTCCATCATGCGCACGGTGGTCACTAACCAGGCGGGTTTTCAAGCCCTACCACCAGTGGAGCAGCTGGTTGCTCAATATCCCTTAGTCGCCTCTTACGACACCCACGGGAAGAGAGGGGCGGTGAATTGTATTCTAATCCGTCACCGCACGGTTAAATTTTTCATTCCCAACATCTTTAACTGAGAATCTTGTGGTTTCAACCATCTACCAATGTAGGGGTGTCGTTTAAGTATTCAGTCTCCCACCTGGAAGTGACTCTATGAGACTGGAGGGCGGATTGTAAGGGCCAGACAGACGCACCCTATATACCTCCACGATTATATACGTACAATACTGTCTAGAGATTACAATAGGAGTAACTTAATGGAGACGATGTGTTGAGGTAGGGAGCGCATGGAAATTGGAAATTACGTATTTTAGGAGAGAAGGTCTGTTTCTGGGGATCTACTCTTGCTCTAAGTCCGAAACAATTACTGTCAAATAAGTAATATTCGTCCTAATCAAAAGACAATGGCAAGCATGAAGCTTTATTTGCATCTTGCGTGTTTTAATTTAGTAGAGTGTCACTTATTTCATAACGTCGAGTATATAAGTCTGGTTATAGAGACGAAATAATGGCCATCCATCCCTGGCAACTTATCAGGCAAATGTGCTTTATATCATTTTTAAATATCAAATCACTAACAACTGACCTGTGTGTACGTCTCCGTATATTCCAAAAATATTATGTATATATTGTAATAAAGATAATATCTCTAACTATGGGGGCAGTTCCATTAGGTGGTGTGGGAAAAACAGCAAAACATCTAATTACTAAACAAATGGAATCACATTTCATCGGTAATTAAATATTAACTATGTAATTTTTCAATTATCGTCCATTATAGCAGAGTTCAAGATAAACTGGACGGTTTGAAGTAAAACAATTGATGACACCCGTGAATTGTTTCGAATTCGGGTTGGGCAATCGGAGAGCAGAATAGTTTTCAAAGAAATTAAATGACATTTCGTCTCTATTTCTGGTTATATACTCGATGTTTGATCGGACGTAAAACGAAATTACAGCGCAGGTTTTGGCAGTATTAGTTTCTGTTTAATTGAGCAGCTAGTATGTAGAAAAGAGTAAGCAGCTATACCTCTGAAACTTCGCATTTGTGGCTGTCACAGTGGCATTTATATAGCTGCTATTTACATGACTACATAGTGGCATTTACAAATCTCGCAAATGTACATATTTCTAGATATGTCATCAATTTGTAGAATTTTGTTTGAAATATACTTTTGATTTGAAATAAAACGTTCCCTTATTGGGTTTAAAGGTGGACGACAAACCCGAAAATGTGAAAGAGTTCGTCCAGGTTAATACTGCCACCTTACCTATTTCTGCTGTCAAGCAGTAATGTCAGCATTACTGTGTTCCGGTTTTGAAGGGTAAGGGTGCTGGTAAAATTACAGGCCCGTGGGACTTGGTAGTGCCCCTCAGATATTTGCAATTTAAAGCTCTGAGTGGCACTGTAACTGTTATGGACAGGCGTGTAGCTTACCACCAGGAATACGACTTGTTCGCCCGTCACTTGATATTATAAAAAAAAATCGAAAACAATACTTTCTAAGACGATATTTTCTATATTTCATGCATTATTTTAATTTTAACCAGCCTGTGTAACAGCAAATAGCACGGTCTCCCATCTGATTCATATCCATCGTCACAGCTGCGTACACGCAAACATTTGAAGTGCTTATCGTCTCGTCTGTCCGTATGGCTGTCTGGCTGTTTATCTGTTATGTCTGTCCAATTTAACTTTGCAGTTGTCTGCGGTACTTCAAAGTTACTAATTTATCTTTGAAAGTTTTATATAGATTCCGATTCGAAACCAAGACATTTGTAACAGTTTTATGTGGAAAATACTAACAACAACTTTTAAAACAAATTTTACTTCCGTACAAATTTTACTTCCTCCGGTCTGCAGCGGCGTCTATAACCACCACTGGGTGGTTACCTTGGCCCACAGGTTTTCAGGCATGCGGCAGACACGACTAGCCAAACTCTATTTCAGCTTCGCATCTTTTTGGGCTGCATCAGCAATCTGAATTTGGGAGCGCACTGTCGTGTTCCGAATTCGCTCGGTCCGTTTCACACCAAGTATGCTGCGTTCCATTGCTCCTTGACAGATCCCGAGTTTTAAAGTAAAAATATTTCAATAAATAAACGGTAAAAGAAAAGAAAATGATAGCGTCAATTCCATTCCGATGCAATGGAAACGCACAACTTACTACCAAATACAGAAAAAGTTCTAGAAAGTTTAAGATAGTACAATAAAAACTTAAAAATTTACTTTTGATAAATTTTATATATTTCGTAAAAAAATCATGGAACAAAAGTTATTCATACTCCATTGAGGTTATTATTTATAAACCGACTTCACTTTTATAACATCAGGTGACAGGACGAACAAGTCATACGCTACACGCCTGTCCGTAACAGTTACAGTGCCACTCAGAGCTTTAAATTACAAAGATCTGTGGGGCACCCGTCACCCTGAGACATAAGTTGACAAGTCCCATGTGCCTGTAATTTCACTAGCACCCTTACCCTTCAAAACAGGAACACAGTAATGCTGACATTACTGCTTGGCTGCAGAAATAGGCAAGGTGGCAGTACTATCCTGGACGAACTCTTTCACAAAAAGCTCTACTGCTACTAACTTTTGTAAGTATGTTACACGATTAATCCGGAATTTCTGAACCAATTTTCACGATTCTTTTTTTGTTGGAAAGAGAGTACCCCAGTATTGGTCCCATTTAAATTTGGATAATATGTTCCACCAGTAAGGGTGTCAAACTAGGGGACGAAACCGGTTCGCGCACTTACCGGTAACCGATTTCAATGCAAACTTTTGAGATCGGTTTTTATTATATAAACATTTGTTTATTTATTTCATTACCTCGTGGATAGTATAAAAAATGTATCTCGTACAAACTTGGACCCTGTTAGAAGAAGGAAGGAAGTATACATAGACTTGTCTAATATTAACAATAAAATTACGACGAAAAATTTATTAATTTTTCTTTTCTTTTCTTCTTAAAAAAAATACTAAATATATAATTCTATTAGGAGTCACGCGCGTAACTGACAAGTGACAGAGCATTTATTTTTCTTACAATTTACTATCTGACAAGCGCTCTTTTATTGAGTAGTAACTTTTAAGAGACGGTATTAACTCAGCTGGAATTCAAATTTTTCCCGTACTAATATGGTTCTAATCCACGGGTCCAGCGGCTGGGACACTGGCTTCAATTTCACAATTTATTTTTTTACAAACGAAAGTAAGGGCATTTGAAAAATGTATCTATACGTGTACTATATAGTTCAGTTGATATAAAAGAATATCGAATACAGTGGTTTCTTGTACAAAAAAAATACACTAACAAATTTCAACAACCGCATTTGTAAGTTTGTAATCTTATCTGCTGTACTTAACCGCCTACGATTCGACGAATCCATTTTCGTATGCAAATAATAACTGTTTATTTTTCGGGAAGCATAAAATTTTACGACTTCTTAGTATGTATTTAGATATACAAATGTTGTGGCGAGATATCCGGTGTTGGTGTTTTATAGATTTATGATTATTTTATTTTATATTTATATTTATGATTATGTACTTTTGAAATTGTACCATCAGGTAGTCACCGCCCGTAGCCAATGACAATACAACATTTCGTACCTCGTATGTAATTTCTATGCACTTTTTCAGGTCGATGTTAAAAATGTTATGTAACAAGCAGCGAATTCCATAATATTTGTAGTTAGACCTTCCTCAGATGCTATATTACTTAAAAAATGTATTTGCAAGATTTTCACTTTTAATAGCAAACAGATCTTGTGAAACATTTCGTCCAGGGAAGTACCTCACCCATTTCTGCCGCCAAACAGTAATGTGAGCATTACTGCGCTTCGGTTTTGAAGGGTAAGGGCGCTGGTGAAATTACAGGCACATGCGACTTGTCAACTTGCGACATGACTTGTCTGTCCCGTTACGAAACTTATAAAAAAATAGAATGGATGCAGTACCGAGCGCTACCAATAGATGGCGTTAAATTCATCCCAAAAGTAAAGCAAGACGTAAACTGAAAATCAATAAAACAGTTCGAGATGTTTTCCTATTGATTTATATTCTCTATCAAATAGCAAGTTTCCTGTAGTGTCCTAAGCCGAGGTCCGAGTCCTGAAAACCATTGTCTTAATGAATGGCCTCAGTCAAGACCATCAAACGTATGACGTTTTTATAGATGAAATTAGGGATTATTTTGTAACAAATTAGACAAAAGTACAGTGTGTCCGTGTGAAAGAGAAACGTAGATAGAGAAGAGAGAGAGAGAGAGTTCCTTTATAACAATCCCAATCGTGATCGAATTAGAAATGAGGAGATCCGTAGAACAGCGAAGGTCACCGACATAGCCCAAGGGATTAACAAGTTGAAGTGGCAGTGGACAGGGCACATAGCTCGTAGAACTGACGGCCGTTGAGGCAGAAAGGTTCTTGAATGGAGACCACGAATCAGAAGACGTTCAGTGGGACGGTCCCCAACTTGATGGACGGATGATCTGGTAAGGGCGGTGGGTAACCTAGGGCTTCACGTCGCGTCCGACCGGCTAGTCTGGCAGTCTTTAAGGGAGGCGTATGTTCAGTAGTGGACCTCTTCCGGCTGATATTATGGTGATGAATTCCAATAGCATACAAGAATACAAGATATTTTTAGCTGAAAAATGTAGTTAACAATAAAGTTAATTTATTACAATCTGAATGGTGAAAATAGGAAGTAAAAAATATAACATGCAATCATTGACTTACAATTATATGGACGTCGGGTCCGCGCTAAAAAGTATCCGAACTTATAGGGCGTTAAAATCGTATACAGAGCGTCATTCACGCTTTAGTCTTCGTTTGTTCGACTGACAGCGAAGCAAGCAAAATTAGACAGTACTGCGATGACATTACAATTTAAATTCAACGTTTTAGCTTTTTCATATTCCTTTACATGTCACAACGTTTAAATAGGTTGACTTGGGACATTTTTTTCGTGGTTTTTGTATTAGACCCGTCGTCCATTTATTTGTAAGTCAATGCATGCAATAGTTAAATTTTACTTTTTATGTTATCAAGTAAAAAGGTATTAATATTGTAGTAGCGTTGAGTAACTAACAAATAATGCAATTTCATTTTAAATTGTCTACAATTTAATTCCCTAGCAGTATCTAGTGAAATTTATAAAATAATTTGGGTGCTAATACGAACGTCGTTCTACTGTAAAATTCCAAATTAGGGCGTTATTTGGACAATAATTTTATTTTATTCCTTGTGCTTCTAGGATATCTAGTCTTGACTATTTTAAAGTTGCTTTATACTTTGTTTCACATAAATGCATTCACGAGCTAATAGTAAAGGCCTAAGCGACCTGGCCCGTATTCATTGGTATATTGGTTTAGGCCACACCGTGTGATGTCCTCTAAAACACGAGCCAGGGCTCGTCGCCGCATCTTAACTGACTATAATCTCAGTACAGAGTACTAAAAAAATCGACCTCAAAAGTACGTGGAATTACGTCTATTTGGTAAGTTTCATTGAAATATCCCCTAGTTCGCCACTATACAGGACTTGATACTGGAGATAATAAAAATAGGTTCTCACTACGACACTACTCAAAGTATGAGAGAAAAACGCCTTGAGTTGGAGAAATAGCAAAATCAACTAAATAATTGCTAAAAGTAATTGCTCCTAAATTAAAGTTAGGCGCTATTTATAAAAATGAATCTTCATGCGTGAACAGCCACCCTTTGAGGTGGATGATTTTCCTTCAAAATGAAAAAAGAATCATGAAAATCGGTTCACAAATACCGGAGTTATCGCGTAACATACATACAAAAAAAAAAACCAAAAAAAAAGAACATACAGTCGAATTGAGAACCTCCTCCTTTTTTGAAGTCGGTTAAAAATATTAAAATGTATCCATATGTATTCGTGGACCGCCTGGAAGTTACCAAACAATGTTTGGCAAACATAATAATACATCGGCATATACATTCAAACTAGAAGGGCAGTCAGCATTTTGGTCACCTTTTGCGTGTATAATACATAATTTAATCCATTCTATGCAGCTTTTTTACTAAGAATTAAACTTATAGTTAATTTTGGACCCTCGTATCTTTTATAAAGGACAAGTTGCTTTGAACCAGGAAACAACAGGGCAAGCCTATTATGAAATTGCGGGCTGCAACCATTCCTCATTAAAGATTAGGTTTATCTTAAGCTACGTGTACACAGGTTAACTCCAACCGGTCCCTTTACAAAGCTAGTTAAAATATTAATCAAAGTCAAGCCCACGGAATATACATACAGGGTGTTCCAAAAGGTGATAAGATTTAAGATTGGATATTATTTTAAAAAAGACACGAAAGCGGTAACCGTTCTAATTTATTCTACTTTATTATTATTATGATGTTTATGATCAATATTGTGTGCGCTGAAGGTCCTATATGCGGAAACACTGTCAATCTCCGGTTTACATGTTGCAATAATCATATGTCAGTGAAGGATAAACAGAGACAACAATTAATTTTTTCTAAGTGTTCGATCTTTACATTAATAATTATAATAAACAAGTGGAGTAATCTCAAAAAATAATTGAATATGAATTCAATACAAATTTAATTACGGATAATAGCGACATCTCTAGCCAGGGCTGGTAACTGTAAAGTTACCTAACTGGGTGACGAAATACTTTCATAGATTTTTCATACAAGGCGCTAAGGCTAAAAAATCGTATAAAACCAAATAAAGATGCGACAACAATAGAAAAAATCGTGAGGTCCGCTGGTTCATTCCGTTGCTTGCGTCTGACACGGTTTGCTGGAAGACGTTGGTTCGAATCCGGCAGGATCGAAAAATTTTTGTCTAAGCGTTCGATATTTGTATTAATAATAAGAACATTAGTATGTTACTTTACAATCGGTTTCACGCTTAACCCGATAAAACGGTAACGATTAAATGAAAAAATATATATATATTTAAGAGCCACAGGCAATTTCTTACAAAACACTTAAACCCTGACGAAGTATTATCTCAAGACAATATACAACAAAATCTTCGCGATCCTATAACTTAAATAACGAGACTTGGGCTGTAATTTATAACATCGAAGTTCATTAGGAAAATTACTTGTATGAAAGTATAGAGACTCGTCTCTTTGTACTTAAAATATATGTATATTCAACTTTCACGATAATACAGTTCATAAAACTTATTATAATATTTGGAAATTCCCAACACAAAACAACGTATTCCGAAATCCGTCAATAAAGTCGAATCTGTAAGGTGTCTTACTCGTCCAGACCAATTATTATATAGTTCTGCAGCAAGTTAACGAGTACGGTAGTCTGCCGATTGTACTATTCCAATTTCAAATCAAGGTTACCATATTATGATAATGTCATCGATTTCAAAATTCAAGTTGCTCGGACAAGTGGAATTCCCTGCTTGCAGACTTGTTCCCTGAACAGCGCAACTTGGGCCTTTTTAAGACTCCATTGTCGACTGTTCATCAGTTGAGATGGAGATCAAATACGTACTATATATATATTTTACTTACACACACATCATAGGGAGCAAGCAAGTTTTTGCCAATTACTGTGAAACAATTTTTTAATTATTTTTTTTTTAAAGACAATAACCGATGGATTTTTTCGGTCTGACTTCGACTTAGTCCAGTTTATTTTGATGAATTTGAAAATGAAGTTGACAAAAAATACATTCGAATAGTGAACCTCCTCCTATTTTTTAAGTCGGTTAAAAGTAGATTATGCAATGTGTTTGACTTTCAGCTACCAGTATTTTTACCGGTATATTACAAATTTAAATTTTAACGATAATCTGTTTGGAAAAAGTACCTAATTGGTAAAAGAAAGACATGTTTTATTTCTTCCCCTTCAGCAACGCCCTATGCATAAACGTGTACATTAACATCTATATATAAAACAATTATGATGTCCCCCTGTATGTCACTAAACTGGGCACGTGCACACAATAGCCGAAAATGCGAAGGGTTTTCCCTTCCTTATTTACTAAGATGGGATTCCTTTTGTGTCGTAAGTACATAAGGGGTTAAAGGCTTTATGTAAAAGTTGCGATTGAAGTGTCAGAGACAGACGAGACGCTTCACTTGTCATTTCTTCCACAACGGGTTATCAATGGCCGTGACAGCTATAAGTCAGAAATTAACTGTCAAAAGTGTCAAGGATCAATGTTTTGGCACTAATATCAGTTATTTCTGACTTCTATTGTCAATCTCTTTGTGAAAGAGTTTGTTCAGGGAAGTACTGCAACGTTATCTATTTATAACGCTAATTAATTATTTTCAAATTACAAAGGACACATAAATACATACCTTATACTAACATATATAATAATATAAGAAAACACTAACACTGTTTATTTATTTACACGTATGGACCGCGACGTGTGACGCAACGTGGGTGTCCGGTAAGCAAGTAATGCGAACATTATTGTTATTGCGTTCCGGTTTGGAAGGGTGCTGATAAAACTACGTGAGACTTGTCAAGTTATGTCTCAGGGTAATAGGTGCAGGGAAAATGTCAATTTATTTAAAGCTTTGAGAGATTTGCTATGGAGAAGCGTGTCGTTTAATAGACGCACGAGCTGCGTAGTTGCGACTACCTTCCCTCGAAAATCCTTTATCCTGTTAACATTAAATTCTTTCCAAGGATAGTTCGCTCCCCCGTTGTGTATGTCCTGTATAAATTTATTAAAATTAACAATTTGTTTCTGTACATGTTTATGTTATAGATTCTCTTCTAAGTAAATTTTGTCGTGGAAATTCACAGGTCAAATGGTAAGTGTAAATGCGTATCTTCCTTGACCTTGACGCTGGCGAAATGAACGATTATAACGGTGTAGCTATAAAACTTTTTTAAATCTAAATTTGAGGATCTTATAGGATACTTTGTGCAGTATCTTGGTTTCGTTCGACGACGTAACGGCCAATATACTATTATACTACCCAGTCTGTCGTGTGCTGGCCACACCGCCCAGCTATCTCCTGAGTCTGTCACTCCAAACATATTCCATCAAAACGAGGTAAATGTCTTGAATGACACTGCAATTTCTACAATACGGAGTTGGTGTAATCCCCATCAAAAAGGGTTTTCCCCATCAAAAATTGAAGGTAAGTGCTCAGAGCGCAACCTCAGAGCCGTCACAACACTTAGGGTCGTATTCCAGATTTCTACTCAATGCTCAAGTCAGGATTTGAGAATGGTTTAAAGCACTCGAAAACATACTCAAGTCCCTGTCATTAGGGTCGTATTTCCAGTGCTTGAAATCATACTCAAGTTTGCTCAAATCCTGACTTGAGCATTGAGTAGAGTTCTGGAATACGACCCTTAATCTATTCAGCGTGCAGTTATGAATCCACGAACCTACCAGTGGCTTAGGTTCAATTGTTTTGTACCATATGCCTTTTCCATTGGACCTCTCATCAAAATGTTCCTTCCACAGCTGATGATAATAACTTTTAACTTTGTATAAACAATCTATCACCAGTACAATAAGCTCGTTTAACAAGTGAATCCACCTTCTCGTTACTAATAATGCCAAAGTGTGAGAGTACCCACTGAAGCCCGACTGTTCTAAGTTTTAAAATCTGGTCTATAACATTTTAAAGTAGAAGAACAAAATTGCGACTGCGAAATCAATAAGTATTATAATGGCGTATTTCCATTTCACTTGGGACTTGTCAACTTATGTCTTAAGGTGACGGGCGCAGTGGTAGTGCCCCTCAGATCTATGCGATTTATGTGTCACTGCAACTGTCATGGATAGGATAAAAAAAATAAAAAATCTCCAAAAAAAAAAATAAGTCGTCATGATCGTCAGGGCTAAATTTCTTGGATATTTTCTGCAGTAACTTATTTTCATATGAGGGGTCCTCGGTTCGAATCTTCATGGCGGAACGTGCATGTTTAATAGACAAAGCCTCTAGCTAAAGGTGCAGGAAAAAACCAAAAAGAAGGTTCGCAATCTTTGGAAAACATATAAAGTTCGAAAACTTTCCATTGGACTAGCGTAGCGAAAACTATAGGCCCAGAACCTCTCCTTAGAGGAGCCCCGTGACCAGTACTGGGATGTGTAATGTGTTAACGATCCCAATTTGGGGTGTACTAAAGACGCTTACTATCACGAACCATTCTTTTCCCGTACCTCCGGCGCACCTTTTGGCAACAATTCACAAGTGAGTAAGTTACATCGATTGGCAAACTCGTTCACCATGACAGGAAGAATAACAGTGTATGCCATTGACATGATAAAGATGATGACGATATATTGATATGACAGTATAAGGACATATGCAGGACTAAAACACAAACTTTCCATATCCAGACCATCGTGCAGCAAAAGTTAAAAAAAAATGTACAAAACGACAGAGCGGAGAGCTGTATTTTTGCTGCTACGCTGTTGATTGCTCAGGGTTTGGGTGTACATAAAAATGCAACAAAGAAGTGTAAAATACATACACCGCAACATTTAGCAAAACTCTAGTTAATTTCCTAAAACAATGCAGTGTGTTTTTCAGAAATCGGGCATTATTTTTTTTTTTTTTTATTATTAATTTATTATTCTATTTTTCATTTTTTTTAAATTGTTTTCAAGTCATTTATAATGTAAAAGAATGACATGATGGTACGATAGACTAATTTCAAGCACGTTGTCCTCACTCTCTGAGTCGTTTAATTTGAAAATAAAAAATTGTTGCCTGTAATTTTTTTCATTCGTTTGTTTTCCAATTCCTACTAAAATTTTTAAATTTTCTTTGTCACAAAATCTGAAACAAATGCTTTTTGTCTATTTTCGATTATTTTCAATAAAAGCAGCGTGAGGCTGCACGAAGTCCATGTTGAAAGATGGTAATGTAATTGCTACTTAATTACTGTTGTTATTTATTTAAATATTGACGTTACTATTTATATTTATATTATAATGTGTTCAAAAACCGCAAATTACGACCAGCACAAAGGTAAACTGTTTTGTTAGAAAAAATTTCTTACCTGTGAAAATGTTATTATTGCTTCATTATTATTACATTCAGATTTCGAACATCTCTAAAAAACAAAACAATTCGATTGGACCTCAATTCTAATATCAGTCGAGATGGAGTTTTATTCGAAATGAAACGTGAATAGCATTGACTTACAATTATATGGACGTCGGTAAAAAGTGTCCGCACTTGTAAGGCGCTAAAATCGTATACAGAGCGCCAAACTCCGCTTTAGTCTTCATTTGTTCGACTGACAGCGCGATACTGCGATGACATTACAATTTAAATTTCGAATAGGTTGACTTGGGACATTTTTTTCGTGGTTTTTGTATTAGACCCGTCGTCCATTTATTTGTAAGTCAATGGTGAATAGCAAACAATTTTGACAATTTCACACGTTACTTGATATGATAGTTGGGGCCGATTCTAGTTTGTCTATGAATTAAAAATAAAAACTACGGTTGTGTGACATGCGTTACAAAAGTTTTGATTTGCCGACATTTCGCCATTCGTAACATGCGGTTCCTGAACACATCACAGAGAGCTTATAATATGTGTGTATGTAACTGTACATAATTAGGCATTGAAACACTCGTGACATGTTCTCATGAAACCCTCACTCGTATTTTAATACCTTTCTTTATGTAACAGTCACATGAACTGCTATATTTTTATTTTATTGGTACAATTACAAATATCAGACACGGCATAAAACAAAAACATTCTTTAGGCGAGTCACTGGAAGAGAAGCGGGAAAATTATTTTGCTAGGTCAAATGGGTTGGGTATTTTCTATTAAATAACGGTATTACAAAAACTATATAATACATGCAAGGGGTCTAAATAATGTGCTAATTTCTTACACGATGGGATGTACCTTACCCGATCATATGAAATCTTGAAAACAGACTACAATAAAGGTCTAAAGCGAATAATGTAAGAATAAACCAATTTAGAGGTATCCTTCCATGTTCCGTGTTTATTGATTTTAGATCAAACAAAAATTTATTGATTCCGTTCATTTTCCAAATTAGTAAGCTAAAACACGTGTTTGCGTTAAAGCGGTTAATTACATACTAAATATAGGTTACGTGAGCAAATAAGAAAGCTTTAAGAGTTGAAAGGGTTGTAACCCTAACTAGCCGTGAACAGGTTCACGGCAATGAAATGGGAAACTTTCGGTCCACAAAATGTATTAAAGAAGTAAAGTTTAAAGAAAGGCCCTAAATGGGCCGAGAAACTGAATTACAGAAATAGATACATGAAGGGTGTAGACTTATAAATTATTACACATGATTAGCTTATTAACAGCTCCGACTGTTGTGGCGGTGACCGTGGTACGAAAACAAAATGAGAAAGTGAAAGAAGATGGAACAATTCAAATTTAACATTTAAATACATGTAAAATAAAAAACGATAGGATACAAGCGGAGAGAGGCGATACAAAGAGGTGAGAGAGATGACGGTGTAAGGAGGTCACACCGTCACAGAGTGATTACACGCTGCGACTTTTAGCAGCGATACAAACGCGCGACAGCATCGATGAAATCGCCTTTATATCCCACGTGTAGCGATGCAATCGCGCGTTTATATCGACCCAGTCTCGCGCTTGCATCGCGTTTGCATCGCTGGTTAAAATCGCGCGCGTGTTAAAGGTAGACGATTAGGGACTGCAACGCTATTGCATCGCGTTTGCCTCGCTGAACGAAATCGCTGTGTGTAACCGCTCTAAATTAGACTAGTGAAATTCTAGTTCAACTTTACTACTAATAACCTACTATAAGCTGATTGATGGCCATGTAGTCAAAGGTGTAACAAATTTTAAAACATCAAAAGCGAAACAAAGCTTTTAAAAAACAAAAAACTGAAATTATGAAATATGAAGATTTTTTATACTATGAAGTCAAAGGTAACAACCAAAAAAAACCAAGAATTTGATTTCAAAAAACGAACGATTTTGATAAACAAAGCGAAAAATGGAACCCTTTATCAGGACAAACTGATTGACAATATGAACTATGTAGCTTTTTAAATTAATATCATGGTTTTGGTATCTCACAAATTGACCTCAAAACAATTTCGTTAATATTAATTGCAACAATTTAATTAAATTGAACTAGAGTTTTCCCAGTAAGAAACTTGTTAGTTAACGTGAACTATTGGTTATCTCAAACGGTAACTATTTACAATTTCCAATATCTGTAGCTGTCGTCAAACACGCTTTGAAGCTTTAAACCTGTTGAAGTGGAATACAAAACTATAACTGCGACAAACAGTGGAACGGAACACAAATGTATTTGTCACTTTGTATTGTCTTTATTGGTACAGTAAGTCATCTTTTCACACTTTTAAACTGTTCATTTTTAACGTTAAGTTTTTTGAATATCATGATAGTTTTCTACTACTGTTGTCGAATTATTTTTTGTTTGTTATAATTATTAATACAAAGATCTAATCTTAAGAAAAATTTCTTCTATCCGATAGAGCCTTCAGCATACCATGCCTGACGTTCTGCCAGCTGAGCATCGGAACGGACCAGCTCACCTTACGAATTTTTCTGTTGCAGATCTTTTGTTTTTGGTTTTTAACGACATTTCTGCCAACAACAAAGACCTGAAGAAGAGTCATCAGCGTCGTAGTTCGACTGAACTGCGGCATAATGCTGAGTCAGGCCCTTTTCAGTCCTAATGATAGCCGAGCTCCGGTAGGAGATGTCACCTTAAGAAGAAGAAGAACGCCTTTTTGCTGACACAGTACACTCAACTGTACGCCCCGACACAATATAATGCTTCAGACTTTTTCTTTATCATACCATTGTAATGTACCGTGGTTCAGCTTGTAAACGAGTTATCTACAGAGATGAGCACCCGATCAACAAGCTCGGGTTTTTACCAGTAGCTCTAGGTTATAATCCATTTCTTCCCAAAATCGTGGGCGGAAACGGCTAATACAGAATTTGGTATGATAATTCCATACTTATTAAAAATTTCGATGTAACAAAATCTTTTTTTGACGAAAAGAGGCAACTCCGAACACAATACCCACCTTGCAATCCTGTGGATTCTCACTACGGAGGACGCACAATATGATTCCATTTTTACGAAAATTGATTCAAGTGCATACGACCTAACGATTTTTTGTATAGATTTATTTCAATCGATTTTCAAGCGAATTGATTCCACAGAAAGGCAAGTCAAATGGTCTAGATTAGAAAGCAATAAACATTTTGTAATAATACCATTAAATTTGAATAACACTCGTTTTACAACAAATATTTCGTTGTAAATAGTTATTGCCCTCGATTTTGGTCATTAAAGGATTTTAACCTGATTTGAACCCGCCACACATTTTGTTCAACATTAAAATCGCTGAAGAATGTACTCACGAAACTTATCAACAAAATTCTCGAGATCCCAAAACTCCTATAACGAGACTTGGGCTTGTAACATCGAAGTTTATTAATGCGAATATGATCTTTACGAAAGTACAGGCAACAACGCTCTCCCCTTATACTTAGATATAAATTCGACTCTTTACAGGGCTTCGCCTAACAGTATTTTTTAAAACCGGTACCATTGCTGTACAGTAACCGGTACTTGAGATGCTATCGGTATAATAATACATGCATTTTCAGGAACTTGCGTTAATATTATATACTGTATTTATTAATTCAATATTTCAATATTTCAAATAATTCAATATTTTGAACACCAGGGTCACAGCGTATTCTCGGCTGTGGGTTTAGCTAAATGAGATCCTTTTGCATACGCCACAGCCGCACATGTGTCAGTATAGTATTACGTTATACAGTAAAATATGTTGTTTGGCTTAAATGTTAGCTTATACTGTTTTTTTATTTTACTTATTTTTTGTTCATATTACTTACATTTTTGTGTTTCTTTCTTATAATATGGCGTTGCAATAAATGGTTTCTATTTCTATTTCCGGTACCGGTGCTTGAAATGCACTCCAAGTTACACGTGCTTAATTTTGTTTTCGTCCTTTCACATTGAATATTCACGAGTGCAAATTTCAGTGCAATGAAAACAATTCTTTCATGACGTGTCGTCCGCAGCCAAACGTAGCAAACTGTCAACATCACGTGAACCGATATTGGGTATGGATTCTTATAGATAAGTTATGTACTGTTCTCCATCGCAGAAAACCAAATACAAAGATCCGACAACAAGCACATAGAAAAATTCGTAAGGTCCGCTGGTTCGTTCCGTGGTTTAGTTGGCACGTCTTGCTAGGAGACGTCGGTTCGAATCCGGCCGGATTGAAGGATTTTTTTCTACGTGTTCGATCATATATTATGAATTATAATAACCAATTAATTTTTTTTGTTGGTCAATTTAATTTTCAAACTAAAATTATGAAATTGACTACATTTGATGTGTGTATATGATAGATCAAGACAACTTGCAAGAACTAAACTGGACACTATTATATGGATTTTTATCATCCAGGTACATTCAGTGTGAAGTTTTTGTTTTAAACCTCGTAAATGGCAAATTTTGAATATCAAACGGAATCTTGTTACACATTGCCTCTTAAATGAATTCGTGACAATGTGAAGACGACTACAGACACCTCTTACTTGCAGTAGTCGAATTAACAAGTGACAAAGCGCTTTAGCTAAATGTTCTGAGCTGCAATATAACAACGGTTACAAAGCGCTGTTCAGATTGTCACGTTTCTGCAATGCCGCAGCCGTGTTCACTGGTGTACGTGTAATTCTCTGGCTGTACTGCTAAAACGTTTCAACAATATATTAAAAAATTGGTTGTAATATTGAATACATTGAATATTATGATTGTTGTACATATGTTATTTTATTATTAATATGGTTGTGAGTATTAATCTATTAGCAGTAGAGCTCCATGTGAAAGAGTTCGTCCAAGGAAGTACTGCGACCTTACCTATTTCTGTCGCTCAGCAGTAACGTCAGCAATACTGTGTTCCGGTTTTAAAGGATAAGGGTGCTGGTGAAATTACGGGCACATGAGACTTGTCAACTTATGTCTCAGGGCGACTCAACTTGTGTCTCAGATCTTTGCGATTTAAAGCTCTGAGTGGCACTGCATCTGTTATGGACAGGCGTGTAGCGTACTATCAGGCGCATGACTTTTTCGTCCCATTTAATTTAAAAAACAAAAAAATAAAATAAAAAAATTACATATCGTCTTCTTAAGTGAACACCGCGTATGTGATTTCTAAGTAATTTTTCAGGAGGAAGATGAAAATGTGGTTTAAAATGTAGTAAACGCAATAATGTTTGGTAGTTAGCATTTGAATTAGTTAAATTGTACCACTTACAGATTCTCTATTGATTCTTCTTGCTCAATTGCATTATTAAAGTAAATAATGCATTTGAGCAAGAAGTTTATAATTTTTTCTTCATCAAAAATCAGTAAAAACGAACTGTAATAAAACGCGTAAGCGATGTTTTTTTTCTCTCATTTTCTTTCTGGAATTGTTTTTTCGTTTTTATTCTCGATATTATACGCACATGGTCAGTGTTACGACTTTTATTAACATTTACATATATTTAGTTTGGGTAAGAAACCGCTAGATGGCGTTGAACCTTTTATGCAATTTTCTGAAACGCGCTATTAATTTGTTAACTGAAATTGTATATAATATATGTGGTGTAATTAACAAATAAAAATGAGCCATTTGAACAAATAGGCTGCTTTATTTATGGGTGTTTTTGGAAGCTGCCATACATAATCTGGCTCGAAGGACCACTAATTATTGTAGTGGATAGCTGTAATTGGCATATCCAAAAAGTGCTAAGCGTATGTTATGTCCTTCATCTGATAGGATACGGACCTGTATCTGTTTTGTTCATATAAATATAATATTTTGACAATCTAGGGCACCCGCTCTCAGTGGTTGTATCTCTGTGAAGACGTCAAAAATGACGTCTATCCTAACGAACGGGTGACAGAGTACAAAGGGTGATTTTGGCCGCTTTTAACGTCTTGTTACTACCCGAGTTTCAAAGGACACGATTTGGTCATACTTTTTACCCTGAAGGAGCATTAACTCGAAAGATGTAGGTACTGTCTTTTATTCAGCTGTGACCAAGGTAACTAAGTGTATTCACAAACAACTAACTTGTTTATTTTCCGTGATTGTAGTACAATTTAAAAGAGAACAAGAAAAATAATTTTAACAATAACAGCCCCCGTAGCATGGCTACGCAAGGTAGTCGCGACGCGCGCGAATAAATTGAAATAAGCGCGCGCTATTGGCTATCTAAATTAGATCTGATTGAGCCAGCCAATAGCGCGCGCTCATTTTAATTTTATCGCACGCGTCGCGACTATCATGCGTAGCCATGCTACGGGGGCAGAATTAAAAAGACAATTCTCGAAAGTTACAGGGTTTTCGTAATGCGGGAGTGTGTCCGTAATTATTACTATTACGGTCTTTTTTATTTTTCTCAGCCTGTTGGCTGGTTTGCACCACATTTACGGACCAGAATCAAGTAAATATAGTACAATGTATGTCCTTGTGAAGGGTGCGTGGGTACAGCCCACAGTGCACAATTAAAAATTATTATATTAAACCCTTAAAACGCGTAGACACCCGTCCCCGCTTACAACTTAAACCTCACCCCATCTTAACAAACTTGCCCGTTAAATCATTACGAGACATTGTAGCAGAACAAATAAAAAGATCCATTAGAGCTGTAGTTATCTACCATTTGTCTGTTTGTCTATCCGACGGGTGATGACCAAGTTTGATGTTACTTTAGGAAGTTACTTAAAGTTATTAAGTCTATTCGTGTAGTTACTAGATAACAAGATAACAAGTCTATAAAACAAAGTCATACATTATATTGTAATAATACTGCATAACGGCATTAATTTGTACCAATTCACATTGTTTTGTGAAATAACCACACTTATCGATACAGAATTGTATGAAACAAGTAATGAAAAGCTTCATGTCCAAAAACACGAAGGTTCTCGAAGGAAGAGGTTCTCAATTCGACCCTACGTTCTTTTCTTGTAATAACTCCGGCATTTGTGAACCAATTTTGATGATTCTTTTTATGTTGGAAAGAGGATACTTCAGAGGTGGTCCCATTTAAATTTGAAGAAAATATTCCACCTCGAAGGGTGGCAAACTAGGTGATGAATCACTTTTGGCGTGGGTTTTTTTTGTAGTCAGTATTAAGATTAGGAGACTGTAGCGTCGTATAGTTAGTTATACGGTGATTTCAACGTTTTCCGTACTGTAGTGTACTAGAGCCACAGGGTATATCTAACATGCAGCTAGTCCATAAATCGCACGGCTATTACAATAGTGTATTAACTCAAAATGAGAACTTTCTCATAAACGATGAAAAACCAATTGCTCACTTCCGGCAAAAAAATCATTAAAATATGTATATGTTATAGTTTATTACAGGCACTTAAACATTTTCTCAAATATATTTAACAATAAAATAAAAAAATAATTTCATGTTTTTGAATAAGAATTATTTTGGTCAGAACTAGCTCACATAAAGCGTGTCTCATTTTGAGTTAGGTAAATATTGTGATTGTTTCTTACAATATTCTAACGACGGTTTTTTTGGCGTATTATTAATGGTATATATATTATTAATATTAAATTTCACACATTTTGAGTTACAACACTATTGTAATAGCAGTGCAATATATCATCCATCATTAAAAATAATTAAATTTATAAATAAAATAAAGGAAGTTGACCGGTGCAATATGGAAGCATGCCCCAACCCTAAAGTGGCATATCAACAAGCCTATACACGGCGCATTATAAATTTATACATTTATTTTTGGAAATTTACAGCAAATTTTTAACAATAAATACATGTTAAGTAAGAGGTGAAAGTGCTAATTACAAATCTCCACAAGTAGCACAAAAAGTAAGTTACTAAGGTTTTAGTCAGCAGAAACAAAACATTATTATTGAAATGTAAACAAGATAATAAATATTCTTTTACACATTGAGAAATCACAGGTATACGTGCCAATACAGGGAAAAATATATTTAACCATATACATAGCCCAAACAACAACACGCACATCTTAAACACAGGAAACAAAATGAGAGATAGAGTAATTAAGTAAAATATTGTTTAGCAAACGTTCATCGAATCGTGCCTACACTGGTACTGAACAGATCTATGTCAACAGATGATTGATTATATTCCTTAATTGCTGTAATAATAATTGTAACTTATTCATTGAAATTAAAAAAAAAACGATTTCCATTGGATCCCCTCATCAGATTCTTCTTGGTGATAATGGGACTGTTAGGAACTCCTTTGTACATTTTATCCTTTTTTTTTTCTGGTTGTCCTGGTGACGGTAATTTATTGATTACATGTGTTGTATCAAGTGAGAAGTCGACTTTTATACGCGGAAAATATTTTTTTATTTGCGGAATTTTTTTTTTTATTTGTATTAGCCGAAACGAACCTGGAACAGCATCGTTGGCACCATGAGCCACCGCGAGAGTAGACTCTCAAATAAAAAACGAATTTTCAAATCGGTCCAAAATTCATAGAGAAATCGGTATGTCAGTGAACAAGTCTTTAAAATTTGAGGATTTTCCTCGATTTCCATGAATTTCCTAATCAGATTCTGACTGGGTGACAATGGGACCACCACGAGAGCACTCTCGTAAGGCCTGTAAGGGTGCACACACTTACAAATAAAAAAAGAATTTTTAAAATCGGTTTACAATTGACGGAGAAATCTGAAAATATACATACAGCCGAACGTATAACCCCTCGTTTTTTGGAAGTCGGTTAAAAAATGAATTGTGCCTATGATTGGTCTTCGCCCCGGGCAAACACAAATCAACGCCTGAAACTCAGCTGGTTAGTCCTAAAGGATAATATAGACAGTATTTTCGAAGAGTCGCTTTTACTGTTTATTGTATTAAACAGGAAGTAAATGTCATTCACTTTTTTAGAGCACATAAAAACTAGTTATTGAATCTATTTCTAGATTTTCATTTAAAGCAGCAGATTTTATATACTTAATATTTTTTGCTGTTGCTTTAATCTATTCACATTATGTGCATAAGTATATTATATACTAAATACATTATACAACATTAAAACCTCTTTACATTCACAATTTACTCCTACAGCAATTATATTCACATTCGCTCATGCACTTACATATCAAACAGGTTATTTTATGTGCACTATTTCCACTTTACTATGTATATTATTATTGTCAATGTATAACCTGACTCATAGTCGTTATATTTTTGCTTTCAAATAACTTAATCCCTCTCGTTGGTCCTGACTGAAAACCAACGCCTTAGGAAACTTTGGCATACACTGAGTCAACGCCGTTTCACTGCTATGACAATCATGTTACGTTTTTTCTCTTAAGCTTAATCTGTATTTGTGTTATATCAGTGAATAAAGTGTTTATCTATCTATATAATAACAAAAAATCTACTTTTCTTAACCTATAACTGTCTAACAATCGAACAAAGTTTTAGCGTTTGCTCTTGTGGCGTTTTAATTGGTTCTTACTAAAATATATTACTCTGAAATTGTGGAACTCGTGTGAATTCGGGTCTTTCGCCCGTTGACAGCTTTAATTGAACCCCGATACGTTATCGAGTCGGTTCTTGCGAACCAGTATCTTTTACACTTACTTAGTACTTACTTACTTAGACACTCTATTATAGTATCTATAATAGAGTGTCCATACTCTCTCATCGTCATGTCAGTCACAGTCTAAATTATTCATTTATTTATGCAGCAACAAATAAGACTCGAATTCAATAAAAAAATAATCCATCTGCAGGTACTTATAAAGCCGCTTATAAAAATAAAATGTATATTTCTCCAAACAAAAAAAAAACAATTTTTTTTCTCCGAAAGTATCAACTTTTCAAGAAATTATACAAGAATAAAAGTTGTTAGGTTATAGGCACATAATCTAGAGGTAGAGTTAACTAATAAAATATTAGTAAAATACACTTACTTATGAAATAAGTAAGTGTGTTTTATTTTATTAAACACACACACACACGCACGCACGCACGCAATATATATATATGAAGCATAATAAAAACACTCAACAATAATAATAACTGAATAACTTATCTGATGCTCGCTACACCGCAGTATGTAAATGACTTGGATTTATATTATGTTTATGTTTATATAGCATTAAATGTTCTCTTGCTATGTGAGAATTTGCTGTTATATGTGTGAACAATTCTATTAAGTGTTGAGTTTTTGCCATAATTAGTGGAGTGAATGGAACATTAAAGCTAATTTGTTTTTCCCATCCTTTCTCCACAACCGCAACTACAATCACAAACATCAGCACCCTAAATGTATTCGACACGTGTTTCGCTTCCCTACGAGACTTTAGGATTTGTTGATTTTTCTTCGTATCGGTTGAAGAAAACCATTCCTCGGTCGAGCGCAAATGTATTTTATTAATTTTGCGTGGAAAAAACATTCAACACAAAAGCAGCTATTTTGCATAATTTAACCTTTCCATTAAAGAAAATTCGCGGAATAGCCAAGTACTTTGCTTCCATTTTTAATAACATAGATTTGGGTAGTTATTCCTGAATCCATTCATATCTATTATTGTTTCCTGACCAATCTCCCCTGAGACACACACTTCGGATTTTGCTTACGCACTAAGTCAGATTCAAACCCGAGAAAATACGTACACCTAGAGATAAAATGATCCCTGTGACATTTCGGACTGTCATTTCTCGAATTCGGAACTGATGCGAATCGGACGTAGTGCGCGAAGACTAGTTTAAAATGAAATGAGCTCTTTAACAGACTTCAAAAAAGGAGGAGGTTCTCAATTCGACTGTATGTTTTTTTTTGTATGCATGTTACGCGATAACTTCGGTATTTGTGAACCGATTTTCATGATTCTTTTTTTGTTGGAAAGGGGGTACTTCCATAGTGATCCCATTTTGAAGTAAATCTTTAAGGGTGGCTGTTCACGGATGAAGATTCATTTTTATAAATAGCGCCTAACTTTAATTTAGGAGCAATTATTTTAATGGTTGATTTTGCTATTTCTCCAATTCAAGGCGCTTTTCTCTCCTTATACTTTGCATAGTGAGAACCGATTATTATTATCTCCAATGTCAAGTCCTGTATAGTGGCGAACTGGGGGATATTTCAATAAAACTTAGCAAATAGACGTAATTCCACTTACTTTTGAGAAAGGTTTTTTTAGTACTCTGTACCGAGATTATAGTTATAAAGTTTTTATATATTTTTGCTACTAGTAAGCTGTATCTTAATGAATGGCTTGTGAGACTACTTGGTCTCAATTCTGCCAGTGTCCGGAAGCTGTGTTATTGCATCTGTACAATATGATCAACTCAGTCAGATACCACGTTAGTTTTAAAACAACGGAATCTTTGTTTTGTGAACGGCTTTGGATGTGAAGGTCCTGAAATCGGTTCCCGACAGGATGTATTTGGGAAATTAACTTTTCTAAACTGGTTCCGTTGCTCTAGTACTGCAAAGTAGAGGGAATTCCCTAGTTTCATCGTCACCATCAGCCTATCACAGTCCACAACAGGACTAGAGTTCGTCCAGGAAAGTACTGCCATGTCACCTATTTCTGCCGCCAAAAAGTAGTGCGAGCATTACTGCGTTCCAATTTCGATTGGTAAGGGTGCTGGTGCAATTACAGGCACATGGTACATGTCAACTTTTGTCTCAGGGTGACGGGTGCAGTGAGAATGCCCCTCAGGTCTTTGCCATTTTAAGCACTAGAACTGTAATGAACAGGCGTGTAACTTACCATGACGCATGACGCACGACTTGTTCGTCACGTCACTTGATATTATTAAAAAAAACATTGACTTCTCCCAATGTGCACCGTTTAGTCCGGTCCTCAGCTTGTCGCATCCATTTGCTGCACTCCATCTGGCCAGAGAGCGTCTTACATTACGTCTGCCGAGCCGTGGTCTCCACTAAAGAACTCGTTTCCCCCATCGGCTATCGGTTCTTGGAGAGATATAGCCAGCCCTCTGCCACTTCAGCTTGCTTATATTACCAACTATGCCGAAGACCTTGGTTACCTATCGAATAACCTCATTCCCTAATTCTCAATAATCATTCATCCTTTTTACGTGTGCGAACCGTCTAAATATGTTTTTCTTATTATTCACTACAAACATTAAACAACAATAAATGATCCTTAACATAGTAAACATTTATGTTCGAAAACGTGAAAGTAGTTAAAAGGGTATAAAGTACGTTTCAACGAAGGCTGAAAACCTGAAAACGAGGTCGGGCAAGTCAAAGCAAAGCAAGCTGGAAAGTGACGAAAACAATGCCACGCGCATTCGCTAATGAAAGCTTGCCAGATTGCAAGCTGGAAGGCAGGTGAAAACAGGCTTGTGTTTTAACTAGAGATGTGCGATCTTCGACAACGTATTGTGTAACGTACGCTATCAAATGTCAGTGGTGAAACTACAGGTACATTGGACTTTTCAACTTATGTCTTATGGTGATGGGCGCAGTGGCAGTGCTCCTCAGATCTGTGTGAACAGGCGAGTCGCTTACCATCAAGTGCACGACTTGTTCATCCCGTCAATTGCTATTATAAAAAAAATATCATTTACAATATTTATTTCAAATATGATAGATCAAGACAACCTGTAAGAGGGTCACTGCTATGGATTTTTGTCAATGGATGACAAATATCGTATACATTGCCCTTTAAATGAATATGTGACTTTGTGAAGACAGGCGTGTCGCTTACCATCAGGTGTATGACTTGTTTGTTCCATCACTTTGTGTCATAAAGCAAACAAAGTAGTCGTCGTAATCGAACAGAGTCGGATATACAGGCAGATAATTTAATATATAAAATCATTTTTAAAGTTTATACGACGAAAATAAAATTTAAAATAACTTTAAAAAACAAACCCGGCCTCAACAGTTCGTTGAATTACATCTGTTAGCCAAGTTTTATTAAAATCGGTTACCGGAAAGTGCGCGAAACTCGATTCATCCTCTAGTTTGCTACCTTTAGAGGCGGAATATTTTCTACAAATTCAAATGGGTACAATACTGAGGTAAACATTTTCCAACAAAAAAAATAATCATCAATATCGGTGAGTTATCGTAACATACATACAAAAAAGTACAGTCGAATTGAGAACCTCCTATTTTTCGAAAAGTCGGTTAAAAATGAAAAGAGTTCAATATAATACATTCCCTTATTTCCCTTGATTTGTCCGCGTAAGTGGCTGATAAAGCCAAGGGAAAGCAGAGAGTTTCTCCCAGAGGAACTATGTACTGAGTACAATAGAGGGGACACGTGCCATCAAATTTCCTCAATCATTTGTTTATTTGCTTAAATCGCTATCGCGGTAACATGTCAAGCTGCAACAGTGTCAACTGTGAATTCGACTTTATTAACTGTGAACACAAGATAGAAAATTGCGTGTGGGATAATTTGGAGACAGAATCAAAAAGAATAATGACCAAACTAGCAGAAAAGCTCCTTGTGAGCTCGTCTAGGGAAGTACTGCCACCGTATCTATTTCTGCCGCCAAGCAGTAATGTGATTACTGCGTTTCGATTTTGAAGGTTATTGGTGCTGGTCAAATTATATGCACATGAGACTTGTCAACTTACGTCTCAGGGTGACGGGCGCAAGGTCTGTGCGCCTCAGATCTGTGATTTAATGTCCTAAATAGCACTGCAACTGTTATGGACAGGCGTGTCGCTTACCGCCAGGCGCTTGACTTATTAGTGCCATCTCGTGGTATCGTAAAATAAACTACTACAGTAAAAAACCATAACCCTCTATCGGCTTTCGTGTTGTTAATTAATACCACGTTGACACTACATACAAAGGTCGAACACTTTGAAAAAAATCCTTCGGTCCGGGTTAGACGCTATGCCAACGATACACGGCAAAAAAGTCATTCAAAACCTGGTTCGTTCCGTAACATAGTTGCTATAGCGTCTGGCACGGTATGCTCGAAGACGTCGGTTCGAATCCGCCCGGATCGAAGGTATTTTTGCTGAGTGATCGATCTTTGTATTAATTATATATAACAAACTAATGGAATTTCACAAAAAATAACTGAATAACCCGGTGGTGAAGCTTAATAACCTTGGTTACAAATAGAAATACACTTAGAATCTTAAAATTTGCCTAACACTAGAAACCTACACGAATGAACGTACGTTAAAACATGTGCATATGTAGAAAAGCGGAGGCGGTTGTCATAGACCTACATATAGGCACAAGTCTGCTAAAAAGGGTAATAGTGCACAACTCTAGAGATGTGATCCTTCGAGCAGTAATAAGTAAAGCAAAGAGCAAGTGATTCAAGACGACCCAAGTGTCCAACAAAAGAGGCAAATGTTGTTCTCCTGGTAATAGCCTATATAGCCATATTAATGAAATCGAGTATATAACCGGAAATAGAGACGAAATGTCATTTAATTTGTTTGAAAACTATTCTGCCATATCATTACGCTGACAACTGCTTTCCGATTGGCCGCCCGAATTCAAAACAATTGACAGGTGTCGTCTAATGTTTCACATCAAATTGACCAGTTTAACTTGAGCTATAATGGACGAAAATTGTGAAATTACATATTTAATATTTAATTACCGATGAAATGTAATTCCGTTTGTTTTGTAATTGGATGTTTTGCTATTTTTCCCACACCACCGAATGGAACAGTCCCCCATATTTATTACAATAAACACAGAATATTTTTGGAATATACGGAGACAGGTCACAAGGTCAGTTGTTGGCGCTGTACGATTTCAGCTTCTAATTTGTGATTTCAGAGAGATGATAATTAAATGTGATGGAAGGCCCATTTGCCTGATGAGTTGCAATTGATGGATGGCGCTTATTTCGTCTCTATTTCTGGTTAAATACTCGATGTTAAACAGAAACTAATACTGTCAAACCACGTCCTGTATTTTCGTTCTCCGTCCAACAGCCGTCCGAAACGTTATATTCATTTGGAAGAAGTTTCAAAGCGATAAAATACAAGATTAATCATCAATTGTATTGGTTTGCTTAGAATTACATTTCTCATACTATTGCACAGTATAGACATTTAACGCAGTACATATTTTCCATTAAATACCTCCAAAGATTGTAGTGTTCATGGTAATGTAATGTATGTACAAGCCGGTGGTAGCCTCGTGGGAAAACTGTTACATGTGGTTAAAGAGGTTGAAGTTCAAATTCCTATGGCGGAGCTTATGATTTTAATTTCTAAGTAACGTGGATTTGTAACAGTTTAGTAGCTATACCTCTCGCTTAAAGATGAAGAGAAACATTGTGACGTAACATACTTGTCGAAGAAGGTTTACAGCACTTGGAAAACGTAGAAGTTCTCAACCTGCATTAGACCAAAGGGGCAGATCACGGTATAAACCCTCTCCGTAGAGTAGACGAATAGTGGATTTGGATGCTACTATAGAAGCAGTGTTAATGCAAGGTACTACTGCTCTGCCTATAGAACGATTTTAGAGCGACTATTGTAACTAATAACCTCTCAAAATGTTTCAAAATGTTAAAGACAAATTATACAGTGTCCTTAGCGACCATAAAAAGAAGTAACATTTATGTACCTACATATGTTGCTGCCATCATAAGCGACAATTATCGTAGTACAGTCATCGTAAAGATTCTGTACAAGTTGTTATATTTTACGTGGTCCACAAGACCACTGTAATCTCACGGTAGAGGTATTTCATTGTTCCATTTTTCGGGTAGCCAGTCTCAGTGACAAACCTAGGCAATATTTCAAACAAAACAGTTAAACAAAACTTTCAAACAAAACTTTTTGCATTTAAGGCGCTAACTTTTAACATGTTTAAGGATTGCTCCGGAAAATATTTAGTGAAGAGTATAATGGGTTTGAGCCTCGGACTTTAAACTGATCTAATTGAAGTGGCATACAAGAGAAATGAGCTAAACTTGCACGATCGTAAGGGACGCGCTGGATAGAAAGAGATGGAGACAGATCACCCGTTTCAGATGTAGGCATGAAGCTGACCACAATCCTCAGACAAGAGGAAACGACTAGAGATGAATTTTAGTCTACATAACAAAGTCCAGCATGCTGTTCATAGTTCTATATGCATACCTGGACGCTTTCTACTTAAAAAGAGATTCCGGAGTGTTTTTGGATATAATGTGATCCCATAATATGGAGTGGCGAAAGAGCAGATTCCACAGTTTTGAAGTATTGTTACGTTTTTATATTTTTTATATTCATACCTTGTTAAATTTAAACCACTGAATTATAAAGCCAGTGCCATATCCTTCTACTTAACTTTTGATTATAGTGACCCTAATAACCTGTACAAGCATAGGGACCTTATAAGTTCACAAGGCTAATAAACATTTTTTATTTTATCGTATGACCTTTCCTATAAACGGCAATACCTTTTTTATTTATAAATCAAAGTCCAGATTCCGAAGCCAAACGATCGTGTCGGATGGTATTTAATTACAGGATGTGGACGGAGGGTCCGGCAACTCTAGCCCTGGGGCACGGGATTTTGATTTTGATTTAGCATCTGTGGTAATAGACAGAAGCTTTATTATTGACGCTACTACCCAGGCGACATTTACAGGATTGTCTATGGCCTAGACTTAGCGAAATGAGAATGCCGAAGACTCGGTCCACAATATTTATTTATTCTAAGAGATCACAGATAAAACATGAAAAGAAAGGGCTGTAACAAATAAAATTATGTAAATAAAAGGTACAATTACAATAAAACACCCCCTATAAAAGTAACAACACAATGCACAATACTAACCCTCAAAAGGCAAAGTAAAACGAATTAAAGACAATTTGTGATGTATGGGAATTCAAGAATTTTGATGGTAATGACGACCAGGGAAAAGCCCAACGTAAGAATAGTGAAGGAAAAGGAATTCGAGAACAATTCAAAATGAAATCATCAACAACCAAAAAAGAAGATGATAAAAAGGTGGGATGAAGGAGTTCAGCATAATCACAGGTGTTCTGGGCATAAGCAGCGCATATTCCCTCGTTATAACACTTGAATAAGCAGAGACTAAGATCCTGGCACACATTTTCGACATTTCACACTTAAGTAAACCTACTGAGTAAATACTTGCACCGGAAATGATACCAACCAACACCGTGGGCCAAACATTAATTCCGAAGGTAGTTACTTCCGACTGTAGTAAATTATTTCCTAGATAATCCCACAATGAAATATACTCCACTGGGGGCATGATGTACGGTAGCATTGTACACAAATATGCCTTATGATGATTTATTGAATTTGATGCGAGCTGGTGAGGTGTGGACATTATGGATTTGTTAATGGGATTGGGCATTCATCTGCCAGATAATCACACAGGTGTCAAAGCACGGAATTTCCTATATTGCAAATACCAGGGTACTATTCAGAGGGCATAATGTAAAATATGCACACTAAAACCTTAATATTAAAATACAGTGAACATAATTATGTTTGTAGTCAGCATTTTAATTAGTTAAATTATACCTCTATCAGATGCCAAAATTACTTTAATTCACAGGGCGCACTATAAGTTTCCGGAACTGGCCACTTAAATAAATAATATTTAAAAAGTAAACTAATTACAACATTTGAAAATGGAACTCTTTGGCTGTAGAATACATTTAACTGTCACTTGTTTTTACATTGTGGCACCATTTTAGTAATTGGTTGTCTACATCACTATGGATTTAACTCGAGGGTCGTATTCTAGAACTCTACTCAATGCTCAAGTCAGTATTGCACTGGAAACACAAGCACTGGAAATACGACCCTAATGGCCGAGACTTGAGTATGATTTCGAGTGCTTTAAATCATACTCAAATCCTGACTTGAGCATTGAGTAGAGTTCTAGAATACGACCCTAAGACTGCAGATTGAGACTCCAACATGAAATTGTGGAAGCTAGCTCATTCGGGGCTTTTTGAATATGGGGTGGCAGCGCGTTCCAGAATCGTATAGCCTGAAAAGTAAATGAGCAATAAACAAAATCAGTACGGTGAGAAGGAATACAAACAATCAATTAGCTGTCTGGGCAAAGACTGCGATTATGGGATGCACCCAAATATTTAAACTACCGTTTCAAATATCCAGGTTTCCAACTTTAACATCTACTGCATAATTTGATTGAACATTGAGCTACGAAGTGTCTTAAGATCTAGTCAGGCGTCCTCAGAAGCTCCTCTCAACAGTGGCAATTTATAACTCCACTTGGGCGACCGTTCCGTTCCTCACGCAATTCGTCATTCTTTCCTATACGTCTGGAACACTCTGGCCAAATCGGCGAACAATGACGCCGATTACCTAATCCTTTCACTATTACGGCAAGCCTTTTAAAGCAAGCCATCGATACTTCAAAATCGCCTACGAAAGAATTTTCAAACCCATACAAAAGCCTGCAGTCGAGATGAGATCTTTGAGGAAAATTTGGGTCTTAGAGTGAAGAATACAATAATACGTGAAAGAAGTGGCTTAAAAGAGGATGTCGTGACTGGAATAGAGAAAGAATTGTTGCGATGGTTTCTAGAGCGGATGTAGAGCGGATGTATGTAAGAAGAATTACCGATTTATGATGCAAATGTGAATGGAAAGGTTTTAACAGGGCATCCGAGAAAGACTTACATTTACCAGATCGGCGAAAGGCTGGGATTCGAAGTGACAAGAATGAAACAAGTTGAATGAAAAGGGTTGATGTATAATAAGGCTCGAAAGTTGTGTCAGGATAGATTAACGTGGCGTTCCGTAGTTTCTGCCCACTCGTCCTGTGGGACAAGGGCGTGATCTTATGTATGTATATATGTACAAAAGCTTTAATTCGTTAACATCAATTTGAACGTTTGAACTTTACGCGACATCGCAATAAAGTTTCAGTTAAACCTCAATGGATCCCATAAAAGGGTTTTGATAAAAGCTGCGCTAAGAATTATTTTCGACAATAGAATTTTCTCACATCGGGATAAAATCTTCGGAGTCAGTGGTTTTTCTGGAGCGTGGCATTCAGGATACAGCACGGTAAGTTGCGCTTCGGCTATACATTTTGACGAAATATACGGCTTGGAAAGCGATACAGATGTAAAGTTCTGCCAACTAATGACATTGGCAAAAAACAAACTAACAATATCTCTTTTACATAGACCAAGTGACGAACAGGTCGTGCACCTTGCAGTAAGCGAAATACCTGTCGTAGCGTTTCCATGCCACACAGAGTTTAAAATCGCAAAGATTTGAGGGTCAGTGCCAGTGCGTCGGTCACCATGAGACTTACTAGTTGACAAGTTCCATGTACCTATAATTGCACCAGCACCTTTCAAAACCGGACAGCAGTAAGCTCATATTACTACTTGGTGGCAGAATGGCGATAGTACTATCATGCTCAAACTTGTTACAAGGAGTTCTACTGCTAAAATCATTGGCAAGCTTCTATGCGATGTCCGACGTCTAGATATGCTTTAAATGTGTATGATGATCTGAAAGGCGGGATCATGTGTTCTTGTTTTTTTTTAGTAATCCACCAATAAGAAAAGATATTGTTTCTAAAAAGGAATGATGATAGTTGGCGATGAACATTCGCTTCAAGAATTTTTGAAAGGAAGGAAAGTATAGAAATTGGCCTAAAGTGTTTAAGGGTTGTGGGGTTATTAATCTTAGGAAGAGGCAACAAATGTGCCCTACGCCAGTTGTTAGGGAACGTACCAGATGAGAGGGATGAGTTGATAATGTGCGTAATAATAGGCAGAGCACTATACACCAACCACTACCTCTAAGAAAAGGTATTCGAAGCCATTTTCATTTTGGTCCGATGATGAGAGAGTCTTGAAAGGAATGGAACTGCGAAGATAGATGGCTACACCACCACCTCTCTTCACAAGATGGTCAATGCGAACCGAAACATAACCTGGTAAGGCATATGTAGTTGAATTATGACATGGCTTAAACCAGCTTTCAGAAACAAGCACCGCATGTAAAGAGTCCAAGGAAAAAGTATCAAGCATCTCTTTGTGGTGACTAGGTATGCTTTGGGCATTTATATGGGATAAATTAAAATTTGGAGACGCAGTACTAAAGATATTAGAGAGCTCGACACCCAATGCCTCAACCTCCATCTCCGAGTGATTCCATGAAACAAAAGAATCGGAGCTTCCACATGATAGAAAATCCTCAAAATCGACTAAATCTGACATATTTATAAATATATAAATTATATAAAATAATTTAAATACTACTAATAATAAAACATGCCTAGGTATGAGAACTGTCAATGTCATTGTCTAATTGAAAGTTACGAATTTTAAGCAACAAAATTATTAAAACTGGAAGGTAATATTATACCCTCAACAGCAGTAGTATAAAATAAGAGGAAAGAAAAATACAAAATAAATGCGTTATACCTCCTTCAAAAGTACGGTATCTACATGACGGAAATGACGACGAGGAAACGAAAGAAAGTTCAGAGTTCGAACTGCGAATATGAAGTCGATCCTTATTTCCTCACTACGCGCTTGGGTCTAATACCCGCCGGCTTATGTGCTACAGGCAGCGCTGCAGGCTCCTCTGACACTGTCCCTGTTGCCGCAGTCGTGTCACTTCGAACAGCTGTCGGATACCGATCAATCAGCATATTGGGATCCGGGTTATCAAACACACGGTTCAGTTTCCCATCCGGTAGCTTCACCACAATGTTACCATCGCTGGTCCATACCCTCCGGAAACCAAAATGATGCGGCGCGCAGCCACAAGCACCTCTTGCCGATGACGAGTCAGGAACTCAGCCATAGCCACAGGCGATCCCTTCAGCTCGGTTTTGTTGCTCCAAATTTCAGCTTTGGTGGATAGATCAGCAAATCTAACCAAAACTGGCCGTGGGCGATCTTTTGAAGCGGCTCCCAATCTATAACAGCTTGTGATGTCCAACTTAGAAATCTTAGTGAGAACAAGCTCAGTATGTGCAAATTCAATGATAGATGTACGTCTTCATCTTTATTCTCCTCCACAACATTGAAGAGATCAGCCTTCCTGCGATACCTTGATTTAATTGCATCAACACTCCTCATTAAGACTGCAATTTGCTGCCGAAGTATTTTCAATATTCCTCCTACCATATCCTTAAATCCGTAAATCTGTAAGTTGAAGAATGTTCACAACGTCGGGAAAAGTCCTCAACCGAGAGGAGGAGGACGCGCCCAGAGACAACCAACAAGAAATCATTCAGATAAGTGACGTATTTGTATTCGTGTTCTCGGATTGGTTAGTTTATTAAAACAACAGCAGTTCAGCTTCACATGAGATGATAAAAACACCGATTTTCTGGTCATCCTTCAAACCAGTATGTCTAAAAAAAGGGTTTAAGATACCCTTTTTTGTGAAATTAGATTGCATCCTTTCGTATACGGAGCCCTCTGCTCCCTCGAGTCCCTATTTATTGTGAATAGTGTTGCGCCGGACAGGCGTATTGTATCTGTGATTAAGTTTGGTTCCGTACAATAGACGGGATTAAGGGTCACTTTTTGTATTTATAAAGTTTGCAAAATGATTCCATGTTAACGGTTGTTTTATGCTGTTTTGTGCTGGAAACTATCGAGGCGTACTTTTCATGCTTAATGTAGTCCTATGATAATAATATTCTCTTGTTGTATGTGATTTTTGTCTTCCAAGTAAGCAGAATCAGTAGGTATAACTAATAACTTTTAATGAATGGTAAATTTTTAATATCAACCGGAATCTTATTATAGAAGCATATAAATTGCTACGGTGTCTTTCTTTTATTCATATAACGTCGAAAGTGACGCAGTAACCGCAGTACAAGAACTTAGCGAAACGACTATTGAGACAAAACCGATCGACAACTTCGTGATAAAAGTGTAGGGAACAAGGAAATAAAAAAGGCTGCAACAAGTCGCGGTTACTTCCAGGGAGACGACAAAGGCGTGATGACATCACGTACTCCAAAAAGGACAAAAGTGACCATTAGCTCAAGAGAACAGACAAAAGAAATTTTACGGAGTCAAGAAATTATTTGATGGAATTCCAAGTAACTCATATATGCTCTTAAATTTGGCAAGTTTGACTAAAAGTGATGGAAGAACTTGACAAAATGGAGGATTTTATCGCATACCAAATATGCGAAGATGCGGAAACGATTGTTACTTAAAATTTTCTATTTATGTCATCTAAGTCCATACAATGTAAATTTTTCAACATAAAATCTAGCGCAGAAAATCTATCCGAAGTCGTAAGATGAAAATACATTTGCATAAAAGCCCTCAGGATTCTCTATCTAGTCCTTCAAGATAGTCTCGAGAAGATGATATTGAATTTTAAATTTACTACTCGTACTTTGAAGCAGTATTCTGCTACTTTATGATACTTGGCGTTTCAAAAAGCAAAAGCATTGTTTCTTGTTCGATTCCCAGAATGAAAAATAATTTGTAGGCAAGCTTGATATCCATAAGATGAACCTGATTTGAAACTAAAAAAGTTACGTGTCAAAAGAATAGACAGAAACAAAATCTCTGAATGTATATTTTTTTAACAATATGAAAAGGTCACCACATTTTTCCACAAAAAAAGAACGGAAAAGTGTAAATAAAACAACGCCTGCAATTTTTAATAAGCAATTAAAATTTGGCAAGGATTTGCTCTAAAAACCAGGCAGGCGAGAGTTTGCGAAGTAAACGAAATTTTGTAAACATTGTCACGCCAATCCGGTTAACCCGAGTTATACAAAACTTTTGTGGCACACACAGATGGTATCAAACATAGAACACGGGCACAGCTTATGGTAGAAATGTACGAGATATACAAATTCCAAAGTAAGCAAGACAATGATCACTTGAAAACAGTAGGATACGTTTAATAGCCTAAGTTTTATGTAAGCTCGCAGTGCGTAGGAGATCCTATACACAATTCGTCACTCTCCCTATTGACTGTTGCTGCTAGCACTACACATCGTGAGCTGAATCTCGTTATAACGACAAGCGCAATATTCATAAACATATAGGGACATACAACGATTATTGGAGAGTGTTCGCTTTTGAAGGCTGACAAATATTATAATGTCTTACTCATTAGAATAATAATAATCTCAGTACAGAGTACTAAAAAAAGCGACCTCAAAAGTACGTGGACTTACATATAATTAACTAGTTTTATTGAAATCGGGTACAAGAAAGTGCGCAAGGCCGGATTCATCCCCTAGTTCGCCACTATACGGGACTTGAATCGGGAGATAATAAAAATCGGTTCCTACTACTCAAAGTATATTGAGAAAGAAAAACGCCTTGAATTATAGAATAGCAAAATCAACCATTAAAATAATTGCTCCTTATACTAAAATTAAGGCGCTATTTATAAAAATGAATCTTCATGCGTGAACAGACACCCTTGAAGGTGGATGATTTTCTTCAAGAAGAAATGGGACCACTATGGAGGTACCCTCTTTCCAACAAAAAAAGAATCATGAAAATTTGTTCACCCTCTTGTGTTGACAAGCATCTTGTATTGGGCCCTCTTGTATTGACAAGCAATTGATTCGTTTATCCACTTTCCACAGTTATAAAAAGACGGATCAGGTTCAAACGGATTTGAAATGTCACACGGCAAAAGCACAGGGAACGGCCGCGCTCAGTTGTTTACTTTACAATAACTCACACAAAAAAGCTCATCGTACACAAGCGCGTTCGTTTATAAAGCATTGACCATGCCATTCCATGTCAGCCAGTTCTTCGATCTCACTCAATATGGGTTGTCGAAATGACGTGATATTTGTAAACAAAGAAACCATAATGGAGACTAGTTAATTTGACTCGTAGGTGCATTAGTAAATCGTTTCTCTAACAATTAGAAAACAACACATTATGGTATTAGTCAAAAAGGTATTCTTTTGTATAACAAGAATTCTGTTACATTACGTTTGAAGTGATATCTGGATCCGATATACTTATCATTATCAGAAATATATAATTATTTTTAATATATTTTAAATAAATTTATCGTCGCTACTATATAAAAGGTACACTACTATTTTGCTGGTCTTCGATAGGGACTGGTGGACTCTATGCAGCTTCATCCGTTACGATTATGCCATCACATGGGAAAAAGTCTGCAGTCTGCGAACATGTCATAGATAAACCCACACTTTCCATTAAGCCTAAAAATATATTAATTTCAACAAGGAACATGGAATGGAGTTTCTCCGTACCACTAGTCTGGGATCCAGTATGTAAGTTTTACTACATTTAATTAATATATTAAATGAAGTAAAAATTCAGATTAGTAAACATAAAATAATTTGCAAAACAAAAATAAGGTATTCAAATTAATAACTTTTGTAACTATAGTTCAGAATATTAGATATGAGAGTTTGGCATAATGGTTGATGACTACCATCTCGATCAAACTTGACTTTTTGTGCAAAAACTTCATTTTATACATCACAAAATTATTTATATAAAAGCTCGTTTGACGACTTCGGTCTCGCAATGGCGAGTAGGTACTATCATTTCCAGGAGGTCCAATTAGGTTATAGATTTTTTTTACAATGGTTCTGATGTGGGTGTTTCTAGCAATGCCGTGGTTTGAGACCGGGGACCCAAGTCTGCAAATTTTTAACCGACTAAAAAAGGAGCCGAATTTTTAATCGAAATCTTAATTAGATTTTTTTAAATGTATTTTACGCGATAATTCATAATTGTGATTTGTAAACCGATTCTGAAGATTCTTTTCTGTTGGAAAGCGGCGTCTTTCTGTATTGGTCCCGTTTAAATTTGAAGAAAATTTTCCACCTCTAAAGGTGGCAAACTAGGAGATGAATCCGGTTCGCGCACTTTCCGGCAACCAATAAAACTTGGTAAATAAATGTAATTTCACTAACTTTTGAGGTCGGTAATTTTAATTAACTCTGTACTGATTAATCATCTTGTAAGTTCGGTATTCTGCTAATAGAAGCCTATAAACCTGGTGGGAGTGAGCCTGGTGATCTGCAACACAGGTCTCCAACCTAGTACAGACTCCAGCTCTCACTGTGGAACTTTATATCATACATGAAATGTATCTCCTTATAGACATTTCTGAGAAAAAAATAATCGATGCCTTACTTTCTCAAACTCATATCTTGTAAAGAGTAATTCTTCCGGAGATGGCAAAACTTTCTATTTATATTAAATTTCTTATCAAGTTAATTTGTATGCATTACTTTAAGTAAAAGCCAGTGTGTGATTATGAAGAAAATGTATGCCTGTGTCAGCCTGCAAAATTTTATAAAGTACAACCCATTTTTTGCATTTCAGTAAGGTACCGAGTTTGACAAAGTAAGGCGACAATTTTGTATTTGTATTTGCAGTTAATTATGATTCGTTTTTCCTTAAAGTTTAAGTGCTATAGAGTATTACTTTATAAAAAATACATTATATGATAAAATAGATCGAAAATTAAGACATGTTTAGTCATTTCCATGATAGTTTTTAGTAAGGCAACATCGATCCTTAATTATTGAAATGAATGAATCACTGCGGTCGACTGACTAGCCATGGACGAGTTGTATTTTTATTCAACTCAAGTTGACGCGACTTGGTGTCGGATAGAGCAAGCTCGAGCGTGCTCCGAAGGTCGCCGAACCGACCGAATGAGGACGACTAGCCGACGTGCTGTACGAATGAAGTATTCGGCTCAGTGGTGCGGGTACCGAACCGTGTTGGCTCGAGTTCATAAAAACGTAGCTCGAGTTGACTCGTTATGGGATTAACTTGAGTTAATCGAGTTAAATAACTCGACTCGCCCACAGACACACTGTCGAGGCTCAACTGCCATTGCAACTAGATTTTAGCAGAATAACAAATCGACTCATCCGAATAACAGAGTCCAATGTAATTATATAGCGAAAAGAGATTAAGTACGTTACGAGAACAATTTCGTTATTCAAACTAAGGCCTGTGTAAATACGTTTTGAGAATTTATATATCTTATTTCGTTTCGGAAATGTAAAATCGAATAAAGGTCGATTTGACATCCATAGCGAAGAAGAACGAACGAAATGTACTATGTCCTGAGAACAAGTAGTCTTGCACATAGACCTTTGTTCTACGGATGAATCAAAATATTATCAAAATTGCAATATAATCTAAGTGTCGTCTCAAAGGACCAGACCAGTTACCTAGTGAGGTTTTCTAGTATAGTTATAATTATTACACTTCAACAGATATTTAAACAAGAAATGTTTCGCGTTCGACGTGTTAACGGCCCGTAAGTCACACGAACATTGTAAAAACAAATAAACGTTTTTGAACATTGCAAAACCTTAAAAGGACTTATCCCACCGAGTTTAGTATTAATTAATCATCCAATTACAAGCTTCCAGTTAAAATCTTTAACGAGGCCCACAGCTGTATTGTTTAAGTTATAACACTTGAGCGTTATCAGTTCACAAAGGGATCATTGAAAATGCAGATTTATAATCGTTGAATAATTTGTTCGTTTTGTGATTTTTTGGTCAATTTCATTTTGAAATTCAAATTATAAAATTGATAACAAAATTCAAAAACTCCATCGGTGTTAAAAAAACTAATTAAAAACCTGACTTTCAGTAATTGGCAAAAATGTTCTTGATCCCTAGTACACTTCACTAAACAAAACACTTTACTAAATTTGACAACAAAACTGAAATACACACATGAAACTGACTGGAACATGGTTCTTATCAAAGAGTTAAACGCTGAGTAGTTGTCATGTAATTGTCAAAATTTAGAATTTTGAAAAATTCTGCTAAAAAGCGTATCAAGAATTATACTGTGACTAGGATTTAATAGAGGCAATATTGAACGAACACCACCGTAAAGTTGCCTGCATATCGCTATTCTACAGGATATATCACGGAAAGTGTGCAATGGACTTGAACGATTAATTCCAGCTTCCCCTTATCACCAGGGGACTAGACATAGGCTTGGGTTCCACCCCTGATTTCTGTACATGCCCAGGATACACGCGAAGCGATACGCTTGCACATTTATATGACAAACGGCTATGAAGTGGAATTTCCTGCCAGTAGACTTATTTCCTGAAGGTTATAACTTGGGCCTTTTCAAGGCGAGAGTGCATAGGTATTATTTAAGCATATCCATGGCCGAACGTTTGCAATAACGACAAATTCGATTACCGGATTGAGGGAAGTATTTGTATGGCTTACATTTATTTCTCTCGTGACTTTGGGTGTAATTTATGGTTGTCTACGTGTGCATGGCACTCTTGGCACTCACCATATAGGGTTTCCTTATTGCAAGGCCATGATGGTATGCGTTATTGTTGACCTCAGTGTCACTATCCATCATCTCACATGAGGACGAATGGACACTGATTTTTTTATTTACAAAGTCAGTCGAAAGATCTATCGCTATGTCTCACAAGTTAAACCCACAAATGTTACAAGAGAAGCTCTAAAGCTTTCTACTAATGAATTGAGCCAATGGTTTCATTAAATGCGTAAACAAAGTTGACTCGACACCACAGTTATTCTAATACCCTCTCGATCCCCCCCGAATGGGTTCCCGCCTTGTCGTGTCAGGGGGGCTCTAGTAGCCGTGGTCGATTTCATCCCACGGTGAAGCTAAGAAGAACTCACGGGCCGGCCGATGGAGCTAGGCTGACCGAAGGAGGAGGGCGTATCGCGCGGGCTCGTCTTGATCTAGGCCGAGCGGGTCCGGGGCCCTTCGGAGGGAGTTCGCCGTTTATACGGTGGAGTGGTGCGATCCGTGGCCCTGTATGGGGCACCAGTCTGGTCACACCGACTGACGGGCGTCCGGCGTTGCTGAGCTATGCTCAATGGCGTGCAGCGCCGCTTGGCCATAAGGATCGCACGAGGATACCGCACCGTATCCTTTGACGCGGCGACTGTCCTGGCGCGGTTTCCCCCGCTGGACATTCTGGCGGAGATGGACGCGTGTATTTACGCGCGCCTCCGCCAGGCGGAAGAAGCTGCGCCGCCGGAAGTGCGGTGGCAGGAGCGCCGACGGGCGTTCGAGAAGTGGCGCGAGAGGCTCGAGCAGCCGTGGATCTCACGTGGATGCGCGTAGGGTGTTGCGGCGGAGCCTACCAACAGATCCGCCGCGCGGGCTGGGGGAGCATCCTCTGAACTTCACAGGATGTTGTCCTGGCCTCATTGCCCCTGGTTAGCGAGACTCGGGGGGGTTCGTTGCCCAGCATGGAGGGGCCCAAGATGGAAGGCTCGTCTGGTGTTCGGCGAGCCTTACATTTGAAGTCGGGGGACCGTTGTGTCTCCCTTCTCGGGGAGGGGCTGCGCTGGGCGCGGCCAGCCGCTGGTGGAGGCGCGGACGAGCGATAGCGTACCCGTGCCTCTACCTGCAGCGGAGAGGAGGAACACCCCGGGGGTTCGGTTACCAGGCCGGGGTATCTGTAAGCAGATTCCCTCGGGTAATAAAAAAAGTACCCTTTCAATAACGTGAAACCGGGTTGTCTTGTTGAATATGTGACCTTAGTATACAAAATGTACCTAAATGTCGAGTTAATTAGTACATTTTTAATTAATATAAACATTTTAAGTGCCGTAAATTGGAATGTTTCTCTGTTCAATTAAAATAAGATACTTATGTAACTGTAGTTCATATTAAAGGTGGTTTGCATTTAACGAGTATATAACCAGAAATAGAAACGAAATAAGGGCCATCCATCCCTGGGTACTCATCGGGTAAATGGGCCTTATTTCACTTTTTAATATCAACTCGCGTTTTCGCTGAAATCACAAATTAGAAAATTGAAATAGTGCATCGCCAACTACTGACCTGTGTCTACGTCTCCGTATATTCCAAAAGTATTCCGTATATGTTGTAATAAACATAATATCTAAAATAATGGCGGCTGTTCGTTCGGTCGTGTGGGAAAAACAGCAAAACATCTAATTATAAAACAAACAGAATCAAATTTCATAGGTAATTAAATATGTAATTTTGCATTTTCTAGTTGAATTAAAGTGAAAGCATTGATGACACCCGTCAATTGATTCGAATTCGAATGACCAATCGGCGCACAGTTGTCACAGTAATTGTTTGGCGGAATAGGTTTCAAACAAATTTAATGACATTTCGTCTCTGTTCCTGTTTATATAATCCATGTTTGCATTACTATTATGGCGGCACTTCATGGCTGCTTGTATTCGCAATTGAGTGTTTGATGAAATTGGTAAAAGATTTGACGTCCAGACAAATATGCAGGCACTGACAGATATGCTCCAAACATTGGAGCCAAATGTGGTTAAAATGATACTTAAGACCATATTGGGGACGGTTTACTTGCGTATTTGCCTACAAAAAACTCAGAGGCTGACCAGAGCGCGGTAACGCGAGTTAGGTGTTTGCTGTACTCGTCGACTTGGCAGACAAGGCTAATACTTTGTCACTTATGTTATCTACACATGGTTATTGTTTGCCAAACATATCAAATACGCAAATATAAATAGCCATGTAAAATGCCGCCATTAGACATAGCTGGTTGACCTTGACCCTTGTAAAGAACACATCAGTACAGAATACTAAAAAACCGACCTCAAAAGTTCGTGGCATTACGTCTATTTGACAAGTGTTATTGAAATCAGTTACCGGAAAGTGCGCGAAACCGGATTCATCCCCAAGTTTGCCACCCTTAGCAGTGGAATATTTTCGTCAAATTTAAATGGGACAACTATTGAGGTACCCCCTTTCCAACAAAAAAAACACTTGAATTGAGAACCTCCTCCTTTTTTTGAAGTCGATCAAAATAACAAATATACGCCATAGATAAGAAACGCAGAGGTACGATGGTAGTTGGAGCATCCGAAAGAATTAGGAGCTGGAGGACATCGTGTCTGAACCCAATATTATCGGAGTCGAAGGTCATGGAACAGGGAGGAGATAGCACTAGACAGGGAGCGCTGGCGCCAATTGGAATCGGAGGTCAAGACCCACTTCGGGTTGCTAAGCCAGCGGAGTAAGTAAGTAAATCAGAAAAATAGTTTTTTTCTAAAGAAATAGATGCGCATTTCACTTCAAACTTGACAAAAACTAACGATAAGGTCGCACACTTAAAATGCCTATTCACTCTCACCTTGAAAAGGGCCAAGTTATAGTGTTCAGGGAATAAGTCTGCAGGTAGGGAATTCCACTACATAGCCGTTCGTTTATTTCGAATACAAAACGTAAGCTAATAGTAGCATTTCGAGTTCGAATGTTTTCGCGATTGTTACACAAAGGAAATGAAACTATTTTTCCGGATTTAAATCGCGTAAATTTGTTTTTTTTTTTTCAAACAAACCAACGTTTCGGGCACTTTACTGGTCGCATAACTGTCTGTCGACTGTCAACTTTATATATGCGATTTAAATCCTTAAAAATAGTTTCATTTCCTAACAGTAGCATCTATAAATTTAACAAAATGCAAAGTTTTGTCTTCGCCAATACGACTTAGTGAAAGTTTCGCGAAACATCTGCTTCCAGACTTTAACTTGGCTCCGGCTCGAGACTATATGACTGTTGTAGTTTTATATCATTGCCCGTTTAGTACATTGTGTCCGTTGCGTTCCCACACTTCGCTACACGGACCGTTTCGAGCCGATCAAAAGAATCTTTAAGTACATGCAATAAGTGCGATAAAGATGTGCGTTTCGCGTCAGCGATCTGAGAGAACCTAGCAGAATTGATGCATCGACAAAAAGTTTTTCTAACCGGCTTAAAATTCCGCATTAATAAGTATGACAACTCCCTCCGATGGATTGATCACCATGTTGAAGCCTACACACAATGGCGCAGTTTCATCTTAAAGTGCCTATACATTTGCTCGATTTTATCGATCATTACTATTAACTGTTGATTAATGAATATCAAGATTAAAATCCAAGAAATTTGTAGGCACTTCAATTTGTTTAAATTAAATACCACAAAGTTGATCGACAAAAATTAACGTAAGGGACATTTTGTCGAAAATGAGTTACATATATCATTGGATTCGGAAGTTCCCGCTCTATCAATTGGTATTATTAAAATTTGAAAACGTCCGGTGGTTAATAATATAGCATTCTTAATTATATTGTAACGGATCCTTTACAATAGAATTACGTGTAATTTTCTATTTACCTTACTGCTTTCATTATGCTCGATGGTTTACATATAAAATATTAGCAACGTAAGGCATAACTAAACATCTTTTTATAATATAAGAGACATGTTATATTTTAAACCACTGGACATTCGTAAATAAAAAAATAAAAAGACTTTATTCTTCAACAGAAAACACAACAGTATTTAAGATAAAACAATGCTTAAATCTATGTTGAAGAAAAGGAAGAAGCCTCAGCAATTTGCTGGTTTTCAGGCTTCACCTGGCAAGTATTCGCCGCTGGAGACACCGTAGCATATAGAGTCGGGTATCTCTTCCGATATATATATAAATAAATAGGAGGGTATCCCACTCACTATATACGTTTACTACATAAATAACAAACCTTAAAACTTAAAATGACATACGTACCGACCACCGAACATACTGTACTTAGCAGCAAAGAGTATTTCACTGTGTATATAAAATACAACAAGCAGAGATTGGAATTTAGAAGAATATAGAGTTAGTACATTTTTAATTCCAATTATAATCCTACTGTTATTATTTCCAATGACGTAAAAGAGCCTGATGTCTTCTGTAGATTAAGCAGCCATTCCTTGCACTTACACTTGAAAGTATATGACGCTTTACATATTTTTACTGGCGGCTGAGGACCGTTCCAACACGTACTAGCCGCAAAACGAAAGCTGCCTCTAAAAGAATGTAGTCGAGGAGAAGGTGACAATTTCAAACTCGGATAGCGTATCGTATAGGTGCTGCCCTCCACTCTATCGTTCCAAATCAGCTTATCTGTCAAGTACGGAGGCGACAGTTTATTTCTCAAAGAAAATACAAGTGTACCAAGCTTTAACATTCGCCTGTTCGCCATGTCACAATGTTGTAGGTATTAAGATACGAAGTAATATGCGACCTCGGCGGAACGGAATAGCAAAACCTAATACATGCGTTTTGAACTCTTTGGATTTTCTTCACCGTCTTTTTGTGTAAACATGGTCCATACACAACGTCACAATAATCGATAATAGATAAAATCAGGGCATCCGTTAATCTACGTCTTACAGCCGTACTCAAATTGGGTCTTATCATGTATAACTGTCTAAGCGCAGCATAACATTTAGGTAGTTTGGAAGCCACATGTTTGTCAAAAATTAGAGAGCCATCGAATAAAAGACCAAGGTTTCTCGCTATAATAGTTTCACACATTTGCTGTTTATTAATAATGATGGAAGGATTAGAATCATGGACACATTTAATCTGATGTTTTGTGCCCAATACCAGACAGGAACATTTCTGCGCGTTTAATAAAAGTCCGTTATTCTTAGACCAATCCAATACCAGGCTCAAGTCAATATTAAGCGCCCGGATAGCTGTAAGTATTTTATCTCTCTGTGGCTCGGTATGTATTAAGATTTGTGTGTCATCCGCATACATATGTGCATTACTTGATTGTATACGATTAAGTAAATCACTGGTATTAATGGTGTAAAGAGTCGGCCCTAATATGGATCCTTGAACCACACCACGTTCTACAGAAAGAGTTGCTGATTTCACTACAGTTTTACCACGATCAGCACATTCAACGGCTTGAGTCCTGTTACTAAAATAACTATAGAACCATGAACACGCAAGATCATTACATCCATACTGTTTAAGTTTATACAGAAGGTTACTCCTTACGAGACAATTAAAGGCGCGACTATAATCTAACAAAACTAGAATAGTAGCTACACCATTGTTAGAGACCATAAGTACTTCATCTACAATAATCTGTCGTTTATAGCATGAAAGGAAATTCTAAGAAACTTTGCTCTAGACACGATCACAATTGGAGCAGATAATAAAAAGTTATAGACATTTAAAAAAATGAAATCGTTTTTTGGCTCTCCTGAAAAACCGTGGTTTGTCCCTTACATTAATTGATACTTCTGGTGTCGATTTACTCGATTTACTCTCTGATCATAAGTGTTGATCGACAAAAATATGATTCTCGATCGCCGGTTTCTTACATATGTATATACTCGATTTTGTCTGATAGGAAGTGGTTAATGAATTAACAATATGAAGTAAATATGAATATCGTCTGTAGCTTACACATTTTGTTTCATCACACGTACGATCGTAAAAATAATCGAGAAAATCTGTAAGCGCCTCTAAACAACCAAATTAGACATGTGTGTATAATAAACGTTAATTCTGCAATACTCATTTTGAATGAAATTCAAAAACAATTCAAACTGAACACAGCGTTACGAATCCTTTATTTCTCGTAATTTATTCCTCACATCGTACGGGAAATTCAAACCCTATTATACGACCAATTTAAAATGAGTTTCAAAGTTAATAAACGTAATATAAAATTACAGTAAAGGTATTGGTAATGACGTACATTGGATTATGTTACCATTACAATAAAGAGAACTGCCTGAACACGAGTGATAGATTAATTGATAAACTATACCACGATGTTTACGAGTGTCACTAGGTGTGTACCGTAGAAACAGAAAAACCCCTCACCACCTGGTGTTATCAACCATCAAAAGGAATTACCACCAGGTTACAATCTGCGGTGGGTAGGTCACTGAAGAGACAAGATGTGTAATGAGGGTACAGAGATGTTAAACGCAGTCAAGGTGGTAACGTTCTGTTCGAAAACTTATAATAATAATTCCAATTTCATAGAATATGTTAGAATTTATTCGAAAATATTTAAAAAAGTTTGTGTAGCTGCTAAGGTTAAGTTTCACAGCGACAAAATTAGACAATCGATAAATAAATCTAAAACTACTTGGAGCATAATAAATAAAGAGTCAGGCAGGGTTAAACTAGACGATAGAGATATAGTTTTAGAATTAGACAGCAAACTTATAAAATGTAAAGATAAAGTAGCCCAAGCTTTTGAATCGTTCTTTTCGGAAATTGCTGTGAACACTACAAAATCATTAAATTCCTCCCCTTCACTTGCTATTGATCTCTTAAAGGAAAATGTTAACGTTTGTGGCAGTTTATTTAATTTTCGTCATGTTAATCCACAAGACATCATAAAAGCTTTTAAGTCAATACATGTTAAAAAAACTGAAGATCTCTGGGGCATATCAACTAAAGTTATAGACTCAGTTATTAATCTCATTTCCCCACATTTAGCTGTAGCTTTCAATAGGTGCGTTGACGAAGGTGTTTTTCCCGATTTAATGAAATACAGCAAGGTTATTCCCTTATTCAAAAGCGGTGGGAAAGTTGATCCTAGCAACTATAGGCCCATTTCAATTTTACCAGCTTTAAGTAAAATATTCGAAAAGGTTATGCTAACTCAATTACTGTCCTATTTCGGTAGGAATCATATTTTTCATAGTGAACAATACGGGTTTACTAGTGGTAGATCGACTAGCGATGCGGGGGTAGCGTTACTAAAACACATCTTTGATGCTTGGGAAAGGTCCCAGAACGCTATTGGTGTTTTCTGTGACCTCTCAAAGGCATTTGATTGCGTTGATCATAATACTCTTATTAGGAAGCTGGAACATTACGGTGTAAATGGCAAGGCGTCGAAACTTGTCTCGTCATATCTCAACGGTAGAATTCAGAAAGTAGACATAAATGGAGTGACTTCTTTGGGTTCTCCAGTAAAAATGGGTGTTCCGCAGGGCTCAATACTTGGACCTTTCTTATTTCTGATTTATATTAATGATCTGCCATTCTTTGTTAAGGACCATTGCGAAATAGTGTTGTTTGCTGATGACACATCCTTGATTTTTAAAACAGACAGACATGACAATAACTATGACCGTATAAATGATACCCTCTCTAAGGTAGTTTATTGGTTTAATGCTAACAATTTATTGCTTAATCCCAAGAAGACAAAATGTGTTAAATTTGAATTACCTAACGTAAAATCGACTAGTCCAACCATAGAAATAAACGGAGAAAAGTTAGACCTTGTTAATAAAGCAGTCTTCTTGGGAGTGACCTTAGATAGTAAACTTCAGTGGTTTCCACATATATCGTGCCTGGCCAGCAGATTAAGCTCCGCTGCATACGCAGTCCGCAGAATACGTGAGCTTACCGATGTTAGTACTGCTAGACTAGTTTACTTTAGTTACTTCCATAGTATAATGTCCTACGGGATTCTCATGTGGGGTAAAGCGGCGGATATTCAAACCATATTTGTATTGCAAAAACGAGCGATTCGTTCTGTGTACCGTCTAGGCTCTCGGGTATCTCTCAGAGAAAAGTTTAAGGAGACTGGTATCATGACTGTGGCATCACAGTACATTTACTCAAATATTTTGTATGCCCGTAAAAATATACATAATTTCAATAAGAAAGAAGATATCCATAATATTAACCTTAGAGCTAAGTCCAAACTCATGGTACCACGATTTCGTTTAACCAAGGTAAACAACTCTTTTATGGGGAACTGTATACGTTTTTACAATAAGATTCCGGAGCATATATTAAGTTTATCATTTCCTAAGTTTAGAAACTACATAAAAAATATTTTGATCGAAAAATCATATTACAAAATTGAAGACTACGTGTTAGATAAAGATGTATGGAAAGACGACATGGCTCCAGAATCCACACAAATTTGATTCAAAGTGTATTCCATAGCATTTAAGTTTATTTGAAAAGAGCAATCCCTAGAGTTTCTTGTTCGTTCTTCTCAGGGAGGTCAGCGTAGTGAACGAGCAGTAGCTTAAATGTAACGTTTTCAAGTGTAAATTTATTTTACCTATGGAATAAATAATCTTTGACTTTGACTTTGACTTTGAAGTTAATGAACACAAGCCTCCTCCAAAGATTTGCAGAATAGTCGATCGGACACGACGTGCCTTCATCGGTTACCCGCCGCCCGTACCAGGTCGTCCGTCCATCTAGTGGGGACCGTCCCACTGGTCTTTTTGCCTTAACGGCTGTCAGGTTAACGAGTTATGTTGGTGACTTTCCTTCATTGTCAATACAGGTCCTAAAATAAAACAAGTATTTTGGTGAAATTACAGGCACATAGGACTAGTGACGGGCGCAGTGACAGTCAAAGCTCGGAGTGGCACTGTAACTGTTATGGACAGGCGTGTTGGTTACCACTAGGTGCACGACTTGTCCGTCCCGTTAGTTACTATCATAATTAAAACTTTGACGCAATAAGAAGAAATTGAAGATACAATATCAAAAGTTAAACACAACATATATAAGTTACCTTTATCCATTTCGACTTATCCATAGAACAAAGTTCTATGTGCCAGACTACTTATATTCAAGACATAGTGCATTTCGTTTGTTCTTCTTCGCTGTGGCTGTCAGATTGACCGTTGTTCGATTTTATATATCCAACATTTTGTTTTTGTTTTTATTGTTTGAATTGCGAAATTATTTTCGTAACGTAATTATTCTAGTTTCGCTATATAATCACATAGGACTCTGTTCTTCGGAATAGTCGATTTACATTGTTGTTTTTTTTTTTTTTTTTTATAAATAACGCACACACTCAACATAGCCCCGCACTAGGGAAACCCTGTGTCGCGGGTGCCATGGACACACATATAGACAGCCACAAATTACACCCAAACTCACGAGAGAAATAAATGTAGGCCATACAAACATTTCTCTCGGCCCGGGAATCGAACCTGGGACCTCTGCGTGGCAGTCCGGCATGGTAACCGTTCGGCCACGGAGGCAGTTTAAAATCCATGATGCATTTTAGTTTGTTACTAAAATGCATCATGGATTTTAAATGAATATGAAATGTATTATGGATGTTAATAAAATTAAAATTATAACTACCTTAAACTAAGGTAACGATCATAATTAAGCTAGACCATAGTTTCCTAAAGTGATCCCCCAGTGGGCGCTGAAGAGTCCTATGGGCGGTAGGGGCTTCGGATGTTGTCCTGGGGGTGCTACCCCATTTGAAAAAAAACGTCAATTAATATATATAAAGTACTGCATTTGTGAACAGATTTTGATGATTTTTTATTGTTGGAAAAACGGTACCTCTGATGTGGTCCCGTTTAAATTTGAAGAAAATATTCCACCTCTAAAGGTGGCAAACTCGCGGATGAATGGCTTTTGAGGTCGGTTTTTTAGTACTCTGTACTGATTGTTATCAATTATTTTCTGTAGTGTTGAATTTGTTTTATCTTGCCTAAATGGGCGGTAAGCCAAAAAAAGTTTTGGGAACCCATGAGCAACATCATAAACGAGGCAATACAATTAATCTTAAATTGCTAGTGATTATCATAAACAAACCATAGTACAGTTTAGACTATAAAAGGTGCGAAACTACGGAAGTTTAATAAAACCGATATACCATAACGATTTACGTCTAAATTTCCAATCGCTAATAAGAAATCGAGTCGTATTCGATATTGTGTCGCTCGGGAATCAAATTCCAACCAGTTTGCAATGCTTAATAACCGCACAATATTACATCGTGGCATTACGGTGGCAATCCAGTGTACAGTAACTTGAGAAATGGAATTTTATAGGTAACCAATCGTTTTTACTATTGTATTGTATTGTTTGATGTACTTACTAATAAAGAAAATTAAATCGATTTCTTGTTTTCAAATGCAAGTCATGGTAAAGGTAATTTTGTTTTCTTTTTATTCTTCTGTTTGTTTGTTTGTTTGTGAAGAGGGGTGTGTCAGCGAGGCATGGAGCCACAGACTTGTAAATGGGAAGCAGACTAAACATGATTTCATATACATGTAAATAGTAAATAGATCGTGAGTTTCGGTGTAATTTGTGATTGTCGATGTGTGTGCCCATGGCACCAGCGACACAATTCACCTCTAAAGGATTTCAATAAAACCTGGCAAGTAGATATAATTCTACGAACTTTTGAGGTCGTTTTTCTTATTACACACGAGTTACCGTACAAAATGTGAAGTGCAAGATCGTTAATCTGACAAATTTTATAAATTAATAGTATTAGAGCTTTTTATGAAAGACTATGCCCAGGTTTAGTACCTTATCTATTTCTGCCGCCAAACAGTAGTGTGAATATTACAGTACACCGGTTTTGAACAGTAAGGGCGTTGTTGAAATTACAGGTACTTTTCAACTTATGTCTCAAGGTGATTGGCGCGGTGGATGTGCCAATCAGATCTTTGCGATTTAAATTAAAACGACTAATTACACCAGCACCTTTAACCCTTCCCAACCGGAAAACAGTAATGTTCACATTTCCGCGAAATTATATATATATTTTTTTAAATTATTTATATAATTAGTTAAGTGGCTGTAATTCCCTGGACGAACTCTTTTCCTAGGAGCCCTACTACCACTCAATGATAATAATTGTAATAATGATAAAATAATTGCCATAATGACAATGTCTGTATTCTAGTTTTCCAAGCACTCCTACCCCTGGGATATTCACACATTAAATCGAGTAGCTGAAGTAGGCATTGTTATTTGTTTTGAGAGCGAGTTCATGTAGACAAACTGTATTTGTTTTGTTCATAATCAATTCTATTTTTAACGGACTTCAAATAAAAGTGGAGGTATTTTTTTGTATGTAATTTACGCGATAACGGCATTTGTTATTCGATTTTGATGATTCTTTGTTTGTTGGGAAGGAGATACCTATTGGTCCCATTTAAATTTGAAAAAAATATTCCACCTCGAAGGGTGGCAAACTAGGGGATGAATCCGGTCTCGCGCACTTTACTCGTAACGGATATCTACTCTGTACTGAGATTAGGTATATTGAATATTACTCATTATTATGCTTTATTAAAAATTGGATTTAATTGTTTTAATTTTCAATGACACGGAATTAACAATATTACGAAATGCTACACTTTTGTATTGGGATGGTCCTGTAAAAATAGTTGTAGGCACGCATGTAATAAATAAACAAAATAAATAAATATCTGCCGATCTAAGTGATCTAACGGTTTGGTATGTGGGCGTCGGATGAGGAGATTGCGTGTTCGATTCCCGGTATGACCAATTTGGAATATGATCTTTTCTACATCGGTCCGGGTTTTCTGGATAGTGTCTCGGAGTTAATTCCGTTGCTCTGGTACATATTTCTGGAGTTCTGTATTCTGAGACCAGGTAATTGGTGTGACTGTTGGGCACTTCATTATTATTCTGGGGAATTCCTTGGTACATCTAAATGCGCGAGGGAGGTAATGTGGGCACAACTGGCAACACACTACCTGACTATTGCATGCTAAGGTAATAACATTGACTTACAATTATATGGACGTCGGGTCCGCGCTAAAAAGTGGCCGAACTTATAGGGCGTTAAAATCGTATACAGAGCGTCAATCACGCTTTAGTCTTCGTTTGTTTCTTCTGACAGCGAAGCAAGCAAAATTAGACAGTACTGCGATGACATTACAATTTAAATTCAACGTTTTATCTTTTTCATATTCCTTTACATGTCACTACGTTTAAATAGGTTGACTTGGGGCATTTTTTGTGGTCTGTGTATTAGACCCGTCGTCCATTTATTTGTAAGTCAATGGGTAATAATGATTATTTTGCCAATTTGTCGGCAAAGAGTGAAAAATGTTATGGCAAAGATGAAGAAGAAGAGGCTAATTCATTATTGGACAGACATAAGTAAATGTGATTTGTCAAAGTGTCTATTTTATAACCGATTTCAAAGAAGGAGGAAGTTCTCAAATCGTTTGTTTTTTGTGTGTATGTGATACTTTTGAGATATTTTTTCTATTGGAAAGATAGTACCTCAGTAGTGGTCCCATTTAAATTTAAAGAAAATATCCCACCTCTAAGGGTGGCAAAATAGGGGATGAATGCAGTTCATTGAATTTCACCCACTTTCCGTTAAACCATTTCAATAAAACTTGGCAAATAAATGTAACTCCAATGAAAATAAAACACACTAAAAACGGGAAAGTAAATGTCGCGTACGATTTTTTTCATAAAAACGTTTTAATTATAAAAGACGTAACTGTGAAATATTCATAATTTCGAATTTGTCCAACTTTACCACATAACCCCCTTTTAACCAGAACGCGTACAGAACAATAGGTCCCCCATAAATGTAACGGCGCTAATAAATACAACGCAGCCCACCATTTACGACTGAGCACGGCCCTGTGTTATGTCTACACTCACCACCGTGAAACGTAAAGTGATATAACTCTAATTATTACGTTTTGCAACTAAGTATACCCCATCACGCTGTTAATACCAAAGAGGAATTAAAATATAATTGCAACTTTCTGTCTCTAGGTGACGTGATAAAAGCACTGTAACTGTTATGGGTTGGTTAATGTCTCTACAGATTTGTCAAATAATTAGTAATATAACAAATAATTAGGAATGTGCGGGAAACCGGATTCATGCCCTAATTTGCCAACGTTAGAGGTTGAATATTTTCTTCAAATTCAAATGGGACCAATAATGGCGTACTCTCTTTCCAACAAGAAAACAATCATAAAAATCGGTTTACAAATCCGGAGTTATCGCGGAACATACATAAAAAAAAAAACGGTCGAATTGAGAACCTCCTCTTTTTTTAAGTCTGGTAAAAAGTATTTTAAACAACAACAATGAGATGCTAGGTAAGTATCACTGAGTGCTGATTTTTAATTCAACAATATTTACAAATTACACAATTGGTAACTCAGATAATAAAATTAAAACCACGAACTACTGCCCATATCTTGATTTTTCTTGAACAAAACTCAAATAGTATTTTCAGAAGGACACTTTGCTTTAGTCCACTGATGGCCTTGACTGCGCCACCGGATGAGTGGGTGAGCTGAAGGCTTTTAACCCATTCAAAATAAATTAAAACTAAATAGCGGGCCTGACTTCCGCCGGAAGGGTGGAAAAGATAGAAAAGAATCTACCAGTACACGTGGTGAATGGGGGGCTCCACAACCTCGCCAGTGAGGACGACAGGTACGTGTGGAGTTGGACTGATTAACGATCTGGTTGGCCTTTAAAGTAGCGAGAGTAGGTCGCCGAGGACTTCCGTTAGCCGACGAGTCCTACGAATGCGGTGGAGGTTTCCTCTGAGGAATTGGAAGCAGACGGAATTGGGGTGGTGAGGAGCAGAGTCGAAGTATGCTTTCAATGCCTGTTTTTTTTTAAATAACGCACACACTCAACATAGCCCCGCACTAGGGAAACCCTGAGTCGCGGGTGCCATGGACACACACATAGACAACCACAAATTACACCCAAACTCACGAGAGAAATAAATGTAAGCCATACAAACATTTCTCCCGGCCCGGGAATCGAACCTGGGACCTCTGCGTGGCAGTCCGGCATGGTCACCGTTCGGCCACGGAGACAGTTTTCTGTTTCATTGGGCTATTGTTTGGAGCCTTAAGTCGATGTGGAGGTTTATGTTATGCGCATTACGCGGGGCACCCGCGTTGCGCATGAATCTATTTTGAATAAAAATGGCGAGCTGCAGTGCCGTATTTCGGTACCGTGTGAATACTTTGACAACGCATCTCAGCATGTAAGTAATGCCATCCAGTGGCGACGCGTGGTATTAAGCTCCTTCAACAGTAGGACCTACACGTTTTTATAGGATTAAGCGCGGGAATACACGTCCGATTTCGGGTCGGATAGTCGGATCCGACTATCGGATCGTATTCACTTAATAGACGTCCGATTGGCATCCGATTCTTTCGTCAGACTTTTTCTGAACTAACTGCAGTGTTGCCAATTTGCGGGGAATTTCAACTCATTAACTCGATTGGGGATTTCGAGGGGATTGCCGCTATGTGAGAAAAATGCCCCCGCATTCTGGCATTTACATAATTTTTTTGTTACATCACTAGGTTGATGGTCACTGATAAAAACACCGCACATGCCACGTTTATATAGCAACATTTATAATGAATTATTCGCAAACAGCGTCTATAAAATTACCCGGTAGAATTTGAATAACTTTATCTTGAGTTGTAAAATTACCAGAGGGAAAGGTAATGTGGCCCCCTACTTTGTTTTATAGGTTTCATTTAAAAAATACTTGACGAAGAAATTATATATACACGTTATGGTTAGCTTTATTCATTTACCCAAGCATACTTTACAATGGAATAAATAAAATAACCACAGGATAATAAAAATATGTTTATTAAAAAAAAATCAAATTTGGCAACTCGAGACCAAGGGAGGGTTATATGGCACCCGGGGGTCATAAATGTATTGACCTTAATAAAAAATCTGTTGGCAAAAATCGCAGATGTAATATTCGCCTTCAGGATCTGCACATACTGTATGAGACCATAAGTTGGAACTCTGACATTGAATCCACTGCTCTCAACATCTGTCGGTAGAGTACCTGGTATCGCAGAATATGCAATTTGTATCTAAGCCTTCAGGTATCCTATTTGGGTAGACTCGTCGTCATATTCAGAGTCCGTTTGTATAACAGCTTCACATTCAGAGCTACTGCTGGGTGTGACGTCTCTCTGCCGTCTAGCCCTGCAGCCACTAGCCCCTCCAACTTGACTATCGAGATCGCGTCCCCGTCCACGTACGCGTCATTCTACATCATTTTAAAATTTATTTTCCATGTTATTTTTCAAGGCCAATTGATAGGCCATTTTTCGAACATCTATTCTAGTAAATCCATAGTATCTAGACTCCATGAACAAAATGTAGTCTACTAACTTTTGCTCCAGGGCAAGTGGAAGAACAAGTTTTCTAGCAAGGGGTTTATGCACAAGCATCTCTAAAGATTCTTCCGAGTCCTTCACTAATCGTGTCGATCTCAGTACATGAAAAGCTTTCACAGCTTTTTTTATAGCTCATGGCCTTTGTTCTCACCGCTTCATTTGCCTTTTTTATCTGGTCAGGATCCCATGTGGGTTTTCTATCAAAGCTATCACAGAAGATTCATATTGCGCCAAATATATACTAGACAGTGCTTATCTAAATTACAAATATTCAAGGGGGCCAATAAAACTGAGGGGGCGACATTACCACCGTTTCCTCTACTATTATCATTCACCGACAAGAGTCTGGCTCTTAAATAGGATGGTGAGGATGATCAGTCTGTGCGCGTTCAGCACGCGACCCTTCCTCACGTTTTGGCCGGTCTCCGGTATGAAAAAAAGAAATCAGCTATTGCCAAACAAAGCCAAAAACAAAGCCAGTTGGTATTTTATAACACTACACGTTGCCATTCGTCAAGCTTAAATATTAAGGTCGAAACTTAATTCAACTTGTTGAGATTGTTTCTAATTATGACGTAACGTATATAGATAGTCAAATTTTGACTTTCTTAATTATTTGATATATTTTTAAGCGTAAAAATAATAATATAATAAACACTGAGCATAAATAAATTATTACATGTGGGGAATATAAACTTTGCTCTCAAATTTTTTACCTTGATATTTGGGGATTTTGAATAATTAGCATTGGCGACGTTGCGAATCGGAAAGAAGAATCGAACGTGTATTTCATCATCCCGCAAAAGTATAGAGAGAGCGCCTTCAGACAATCGGATCGGACGCTATTTCCGATTATCGAACGGGTATTGAGTGTTCAAATAAATATATGGTAAGAACGCCTTCCGATAGTCGGATCAGACTATCGGATCCGACTATCGGATGGAAAAATCGGACGTATGTTCCCACACTAAGACGAAATAATTAACATTACAAAAAAATTACAAAAAAAGTTTATTCGTTTTCTATGCTATCGTACACTGGACTGCTACAATTCGGCAAATTATTACAGTCTCTGTAAAAAGCATCATCTTTTACCACTTCAAATGCGTCGTGACATTAGTGACCTAATGTTTTTAATAAAAATAGCATCGGGCTCAATTGACTGTCCAGACTTATTATCAGAAATATCATTGAGAGTTCCATCTAAATCTTTAAGAAATAATTCACTTTTGTTTCTACCACCCGCTCGTACTAATTATAGGCAAAATGAGTTTATGTGGCGTGCGAGTAACAATTTTAACATTATGTGTAATTCATTCGATCTGGATCTTTTTAATACGAGTGCGATTTCGGCAAGGAGAGCATTGAGTGGGCAATTCTTTAACTTAAAGTGAGTTACAACTGCAATTGTCTTT
>NW_020653743.1:4207670-4213419 GCF_003589595.1 Hyposmocoma kahamanoa | reverse complement strand
GTCTTTTTTTATATTTTATAAATAAGTTATGTTTTGTTTTATACCTTAAACAGTGTATCCAAGTATTTGTAAGTCAATGATCCAAGTGTTTTTTATTATATTTCTATTTGTGAGGATCTATAATTGGCTCTCAGTCGTTACTATTTTTATTTAAGTTAGTTTTAAGCTGTTGATCTTCCTCTTAGATAAATAAATAAATAAATAAATAAATAAATAACATTTATAATAACAAAAAATTCATACTTAAGACTTTTTGATTAAAAACAGACAGACAACAGAACTGGACATTACTCCTAACTAATAAACGTTATTTTTGAAGTTAAAATTTTAACGCAGAGATAAACAGTAGCGGCAAGTCGTAAAGGCCCTGCGTACTTTGAGCACATTATGGTTAACAATGGGGTGATATTTAAGTAAAAGTGTTATGCTCGACATGCTTTTAACTATACCCGAGGGATACTCAAGGATAATAACACCAAGTTAAGATGGTGGTTCAAAATGTATTAATAAAGTTCATTATTAAAACAAAAACCTCAATGTCACCGTCAAACATAATTACAAACTTCTAACTTTGTATCATTATAGAAGAATCAGAAATTGTTCGCAAACTTATCAAGTCAATGGCTCTCGAATCTAGCAAGTGTTGAGACCTTTTCAGGTGACCACGTTTACTTGAAAATATAGACAATGGAAATGGAAAAAAAATTTCGGATCTAAGAGCGATTACACACAACGAATTTTAGCAGCGATGCAGTCGCTAATCGTTTACCTTTACACACGTGCGCTATTTTAAGCAACGATGCAAGCGTCGATACAAACGCGCGATTGCATCGCTACACTTGGGATTCATAGGCGATTGCATCCCCACCAAAATTCGTTTCGGATCGTTTACCAGTGGTCACGGGTGACCATGTTCAGTCACCTGTGACTATGGGACCTATAAAAGGCAGACGCGTTGGTTTGTTTGAAAAAACGAATATACGCAGGTTAGATCCGACTAAATACTTTCAACAATCGCGAAAGCTTAAGAACTCAATCGAGATATTATTCAAATTAATAAGTGTGGTAGCTATCGAATATGATAATTTTATCGATTTAAAAGTTACGTAAAATATGTGGTCCAAAAGAAGACGAATAAAAAAATACTTCAAAGAACTATTTTTAAATAAATAAATAATATTGTATAAATATTAGACAACACATACGTTGCTCTGATCCCAAAGTAAGTACCTAAACCACTTGTGTTATAGGAATCGGACACAATGACCACCACAAACACCCAGACCCGAGACAATATAGAAAAATTAGTTTCTACACTGACCCGGCCGAGAATCGAACCCGGAACCTCGCCATTCGCCCACGGAGGCCGTCAAACCGCCGCTTTTATTGCTCGTGGTTACTGGTGAGCGTGCCGACAGCTTCGCGACTAAAGAGGAAATTCGGTATTGAATTTAAATTCAACGGCTTAGCGGTGGCAACTGCTACGTTACAACAGGACGTTAGCGTGCCAACACTTTAAGGTACTGTACGGTCACCCGGGTACGTTCACCCTAAACACTAGCCTTTTGAGTACAAAATTATGTCTGTGTAAACGTTACGCTCATCAGAGGTCAGGGCCTGATCGATAAGGTCCCTGTGTGGACATGCTCGCACAGGTAATAGTAGCCTTCCCGTATAACCGTAGCAGTACAGCTACTAGTGACAGAGTTCGTTCAAGAAAGTACTGCTACATAAAGGTGGTGAAGAGGTTGCTTCCTCAACGGAAGCCCACCAGCCGTAATCTGTGTGGCACCGACAGGATCGAACTCTTTGCTGCGTCGAAGTCTGAGGAGATCAGGATAAAAGTCAAATACACCCTGAGAGTCTAGCGGTTGGAAGTATTGGCCAAAGGGTGTCATATATCGGCGATTTTGCGGCGGGTTACCTGACACCAGATTGCGTCACACGTTGCCGATATGTGCAATTCGTGTAGATAAATTATTTAACTTAAAACCAATACTCAGTACTGGGAGCATTACTGAGATACGGTTTTAAAGGGTAAGGGTGCTGATGGAATCACTAGCACATGGGACTGTCAACTTATGTCTCAAGGTGACGGGCACATTGACAGTGCCCTCAGATCTAGGACAATCAATGAAATTCTCAATCCAGTCAACCGTGACCATGGGACCTGTAAAGGGCCCGAAACGTCAGTTTGTTTGAAAAAACAAATATACGCGATTTAAATCCGGAAAAATAGTTTCATTTCCTATGTGTAACAATCGCGAAAACCTAAGAACTCGTAATGAAATTCTTGTTTTCTTTTTTTGCCATTATCATTGTGGTGAAATCACAATGCATGGTGATCCTACACGCGGTACTTATTAATTAAGAAACTTACGCAATTACTGCAGGTGGCCTTGTGCTAACGTTGGCTATAACTTTTTCAGGCATTCTTCAATGAATGTTAGGTAGATATAGCTTGTCATAGGGATGCCTTTACAATGTAGCGTAAGAGAGGTTACACACGGTGACTTTTAGCAGCGATGCAAACGCGATGCAAACGCGGTACAAAAGCTATACAAACGCGATCCACGTTTCAAATTAATTAACAAATTTATTTAATTTTTAAACTTACAATTAAAAAACAAAACAATGTGCTTAAACCTAAACAGACTTTTCGTACATAATGATTCAACATAAGTTCAACATAAGTTTGTATCGATGCAAACGTGCGTTTTTTTGCGCGACTTTGATTTTTTTTTGTTGGAAAGAAAGTACTGTAGTCTAGGCTCTACTCTATGAGTAGAAGTACTGGTTGAGTGAATATAGAATTGTATTTAGAATGCGTTTAAAAAATAGGACAGAAAAAAGAAGAACATCTTGGCAGATCTAGAAATAGCCTCCATAAGCGAATATGTGAAAAATACAATAAATATCTAGTTACGAAGATAATCCCAGTTTATATTTATAAAGTACCTCTCGCTACTTACGCGACCTGAACTACGTCCCTAGGCTACAGTACCTATTACAGAATTGGTCCCATTTAAATTTGAAGAAAATGTTCCATGAATGAAATCGATTTAGCGCATTTTCCGGTAACCGATTTCAATGAAACTAGGTAGATGTAATTCCAATAAAAAAAACTGATAAGCGAACTTTTGAGTTCGTTCGTTTTTTTAAACAAAAAATTTTTTGCCTTCTGAAGGGTTCGACAATTTCGCGATTGTCGCTATAGCAAACGATTTGTTCGTCAGAGTAATTCTTACACAACGGTGTGAATGATGTCCGGTGTAAGACGACTGCTTCATAAAAGCCTTTTTATCGGAAGGAGACTGATTGCAAAAATTAGTCAGCGTTTTTTCCCTTCTCTGTCTCAGGGAGTCAGCAAAGCGGGTTATTCTAATGCCAGATAAAAGTACGATTGATGGCTTTAAGTTTTTTCAGGCTTAAGGCCGTCTTAAGACCAATTGAGGTGTGATTTGTCATTTAATGCCACGTCAAATTGTAATTTGGGAAAGATTTTCGTACAAATACACAATATAAAGAAATTGTAAGGAGTGTAGAAAATCAAGTCTTGAAACTAAATTCTCATTACCCAAAATGATTGAATGATGAATGACCTTCGGGTTGCCTTAACCTTCAAACAGACAGATAAAAACTAAGTTAATATAGCAAAAGTCGACGATCCGCTGCTGTACCAAGGCGTTTTAGAAAAATATGATTATTTTTCTTTATTTATTAAAGTTTCTTCTTAAGAGAATATTCTATCCTCAAAGGAACATAGCAACAAATAGTCACCCTACATAGAAATCACTATATAAATATATATACATATTTATACCATTTGCATCGATCTGGCAACTTGGGATTTAGGGTTGGGCAGTATGCTTTTTTACGATATCCAGTGACGGAAGCAACAAATCGTGTGCAGTCGCAGTGCTCTGAAAGATATGAGAGGAACTCTCACAGCGTCCATCACCCTGAGATGTTGACAAGTTCCATATACGTGTAACTTCTCCAGCACCCACACCCATCCAAATTGGAAAGCAGAAATGCTCACATTACTGCATGTCGGTAGAAATAGGTGAGGTGGCAGTATTCCCGGGATGAACTCTTAGATATAACCACACTTGGCACTGACAAGCTGAATTTGTTGCAGAAGACGAAGACGTGGCAGACGTCCCACCTCTGGTTAAAAACAGAACATTTAGGAGACGTCGTCTTAGTCATCAAGTGGGATAGAAAAAGATAGATATGCTGCAAATCAGGCGTTCTGACGTTCGCACGTACGATTTTATATTATACATATACGAAGGCGCTGTTGTCCAGGATGAACGAAACATTTGAAGAAGATGCAATCGTCAGATTGTAATAAAACAAATCATCATCACAAGGTGTCATCGCTACGTGAGACGCACGAAAGGATCCTTCCCGTAGGACGTTTTTATTTCTGTACGTCAGTATCTCATAGTGTATGTCATCAATATTACAAGAAGAAGCATCGCTACTTTGAAGATTGGAGTTCATCTGTCTGAAACCCCCAGGCTCTTCAGCTCTGAAGTTCTTCTCTATATCATGATGGTTCTCTCTAATCCTATATCATGCCTTTGAAGCATCCAAACTTATCGACAAGGAATCGCAAAAAAAAGACGTGCATATCGCGTCCTTCGAATCCAAACGCGCAACAACCATATGGCCCTTATTGCATTATCATAAGGCTGCTTTTCGCGCTCACATCCTCAGGCTGCCTTAGATCGCTTCCACCAGAAATGTGCGAGGTAGCTAGGCGGTGTGAGAGGAAAACCTCCACCAATAGGATTACTTCATTTTCCTAACCTCGCTTAGCCCTGCTCTGGTGGAAGAGGGCTATAGGACTTAAATGTCTGTACATACAAAAAAGCGAGAAATGTGTGCGAGGGATGCGAGATACGTACGCCAGCAAGCTCGCCGTCACCTCCGCTCACCCCACCACACCGCATTCCAGCAATATACAACTGAAACGAGTCCGCTACTCATTCTCACACCGTTCAGCTACACACCGCTTAACAGCGCCGCTACACATCCTCGCACCGGCAAGCTACCTCGCACATCGTTGGTGGAACCGCAGCCTAAAGCTAATATCTGTCTAGCTCAAGTCGATTCCGACTGTGGTAACTCCTTTACACAGAACATCGTTCGTTAAGACAGTAAATCACTGCCGAAAAATACCATTCCCAAAAAAAAATATCGTTCTAGAATCCCTTTACAATCCATTTCAAGCATTAAAAAGAAGCAAATTTCCAAGACGTCTCACTAAGACGGTTCCATTTCCCCAAGATTTCCTCTCAAATCTGCATAACCTACTGCGATTCAGCAAAGGAGCTTAAATAACCATTTTACATGTAAATTTCACTTACTACAACCGTTTGCACGGCGTACATTACCGGTTTATTTCGTTATCTACTTAATGCTTCGTTGAGACGTAAAGCATCGTATAATGTGCAATCTAAATTTACGCCTGGGATTCCAGGTGTTCACGGTGGTAAGTGGTTGGATATACTGCTAGAAACTAGGGACAACATTTTACTTGAACACTTCCTTTTTTACTATATCTTTAACAAAGCTCTATAGTTGAGTATTAACGTGTTGTTTTTAATCGACTTCAAAAAAGGTTCTCAATTTTCCATGCACGCACGCACACTCACTCACTCACTCACTCACTCACACACACACAGACACAGACACACACACACACACACACACACACACACACACACACACACACACA
>NW_020653743.1:4120028-4207660 GCF_003589595.1 Hyposmocoma kahamanoa | reverse complement strand
CACACACACACACACACACACACACACACACACACACACACACACACCGCGCGCACGCATACGCACACACACTCATGCACGCAAGCACGCACATACTTCCGTGTTTCAGTCCATTTTTGTTAATTTTTTTTTGTTAAATTTTTATGTTGTACTTGTATAATAGCTGCCTAAACTTATGAGTGTATTATGTACAATTTTACAGTCATGTCCCTGGGGTGGAGGCCTGGTGATCCATAACACAGGTTTTTTTTACCTACCTTGAACACCAGTCTCCCATTTTAGCATTGTTTAAATTTATATCTGCACGAACTGCCATTGTAAGCTATTGGGAGAAATAAATAAATAAATTTAAAAAAAAAATTCGAATGTATTGTTATTTTTGTGTATTAAGCGATAACTCCGTCATTTGTGAACCGATTTGGATGATTCTTTTTCTGTTGGAAAGAGCATATCTCATACTAGGTTGTAGTAAACTAGGGGATGAATCCGATCTGGCGCACTTTCCGTAAACCGATTTTAATAAAAAAACCGATAAGCAAACTTTTGAGGTCGCTTTTTCTCATAATGGACTCAGAGACGTAATATTTTGTATCTGACCTCGGCAGTCCAAATGTGTACATTGTGGACGCTAGACGATTAAGTCACGAGTTAGATTCCCAATTAACTTTACGAAATTGGGCCCGGAAGGAAAACCGTTTGCTATGGTACTTGCAGTACGGGAATTCTCTAGATTAGATAGATAGAAAGACAGATAAAATCTTTATTTACCACCATAATAAACACATACACTGACATAAGATACAGCCATTAACATAGTATTATATTCTACTAATATCTCCCTTGAACGTTATGGCAGTGAAAAGCGCTGACTCAGCATAAATGACGCGGCTGGCCGCGACGCTGGTATTCTGTCAGGACCCCTAAGACAGAGATGGCACTCGTAAAACCCAAAACAAAACCAATTTAATTCAATTCAAATCAATTCAATTCAATCCAATATATGTTTTTTTAAACACGCTAGCCACTCATATTTCCAATTTCTGGATATTTAAAAGATAATGCTGCAGCTTCTGCTTGAAAGTTATTTTTGTGACGCTGTTACGGATAGAAGGAGGAATATTGTTCCAGTTTCCCTAGTATCTATCTATCTCATCGCAATACGTCTGAATGGCCAATGGTAAAAGGGGGAAGGTAGAAGGAGCTGATAGAACTTAAGGCCACACTCATCATTAAAAAACCGACCCAAAAAAGTAGCTTATTCTTTTTTTTTAATACCAAGTGACGGGACGAACAAGTAGTGCGCCTAGTGGGAACTTGGTGACACGCTTATCCATAACAGTTGCAATGCCACTAAGAGCTTTACATCGCAAAGATCCTAGAGGCAGGGCTACTGCGCCCGTCACCTCAGGGTGACATAAGTTGACACGTCCCATGTGCCTGTAATTTTACCAGCACCCTTACCCTTCTAAACCGGGACGCCAAGCAGCTGCTTGGCGGCAGAAATATGTAAGGTGGCTGTAATTCCCTGGACAAATGAATCATCGAAATGGATTCACAAATGTCGGAGTATTCAAGTAATATACAAAAAAAAAAAAACCTCGTCCCCCACAGACAAGCAGCTTTCAGATAAACAACTGTCTTAGAGCGAGAACAACAGCTATTATTTGGCTGCTGATGGATATCAAATTCATGCAGTCAAGGTCTCGGATAACGACTTCACGCGTTCGCACTTCGGGTCAGTGACCAACACGTTGTCACTTCGTCAGCTTCTGTTTGCTTTGTATTCTAATCGGCAATGTGTATAATCTAAAATCGGTGTACTGTAGAGAAACTCCCAGATAGTTAGCGTCTCGCATTTGAATAACTTTAAAATTATGCCGCTCGACCATCGTTCCGGCGTACGCATTGTTACGAAAGCTCCTTCTAACTTAGGTAGCTGCGCGAATTATACGGTTAATTTGAGTTTTAAGTCGAGAGGTGATAAGTTTAAAATCGCGGTGCGCTTTCTGAATTTTGAAACAGGTCCTGTACTCTTGTTCTCCGCTCGACATACGTCCAAAACAATTACTGACAAATAAGTAATATTTGAGCAAATTAAAAAGACGGATGATGCGAATGACGCTCCATACTTGACATTGTTTGTCAAACCCCCAGATGTGAATGAATAAATTTATTGGATAATTGGGTTTAGAAGATGTTTTTACGTAGTTAATTTTAATTGTTTTCCATGATACTAAATGACGACGACGAACGGATCGTGCGCCTTTCTATAGCATTTGCATTGCCACTCGGAGCTTTATATCGGAAAGATCTGAGAAGCATTGTTACTTAGCCCGTCACCATAAGACATAAGTTGACAAGTCCCATGTACTCTAACTCAGTTATGCTTACATTACAGCTTGACGGTAGAAATAGGTAAGGTGCTTTACTGCGACTGACCAGTGTCCTGATTTTGATTCAAATTGGAATCGATACGATCGGGTTGTCTCGAAATCAGATGGGTTTCTGAGCGAGAAGATGAACCTGATTCCTACTATATCTTTATAATTTGTGAGTTAAATCAAATATTGTTCCGATTAGAATTGTCAAAAGTTTCCGATCGGTTAGTTGTGAATCGCAATTATGCGCGTCGACTCGGAAACGATGCTGTTTCTGATCGGAAGAGGCAATCAAAATCAAGCTGCAGTTATTCCACGCAAAATATTGAAAGAATATAACCAATAATTTCTTACATATTTATAAAATCCTTTACAGTGATAACAACAGCAGTGGAGCTTCTTGTGGAAAAGTCCGCCACCACATCTATTTCTGCCGTCAAGCAGTACAATGTGAGAATTACGGCATTCCGCTTTTAAGGGTAAGAGTGCTTCCGCACTACGAGACATGACATTAACTATGACCATATTAATGATACCCTCTCTAAGGAAGTTTATTGGTTTAATGCTAACAATTTATTGCTTAATGCCAAGAAGACAAAATGTGTTAACTTTGAATTACCTAACGTAAAATCGACTAGTCCAAGCATAGAAATAAACGGAGAAAAGTTAGACCTTGTCAATAAAGCAGTCTTCTTGGGAATGACCTTAGATAGTAAACTTCAATGATTTCTACATATATCTTCCCTGGCCAGCAGATTAAGCTCCGCTGCATACGCAGTCCGCAGAATACGTGAGCTTACCGATGTTAGTACTGCTAGACTAGTTTACATTAGTTACTTCCATAGTATAATGTTCTACGGGATTGTCATGTGGCGTAAAGCGGCAGATATTCAAACCATATTTGTATTGCAAAAACAAGCGATTCGTTCTGTGTACCGTCTAGGCTCTCGGGTTTCTCTCAGAGAAAAGTTTAAGGAGACTGGTATCATGACTGTTGCATCACAGTACATTTACTCAAATATTTTATATGCCCGTAAAAATATACATAATTTGAATAAGAAAGAAGGTAATATAATAAGATTCGGGAGTATATATTAAGTTTATCAATTCCTAAGTTTAAAAACTACATTAAAAATATTTTGATCAAAAAACCATATTACAAAATTGAAGACTACGTGTTTGATAAAGATGTATGGAAAGACGACACAAATCCAGAATCCGCACAAATTTGATTCAAAGTGTATTCCATAGAATTTAAGTTTATTTAAAAGAGCAATCCCTAGAATTTCTTGCTCGTTCTTCTCAGGGTGGTCAGCGTAGTGAACGAGCAGTAGCTTAAATGTGACGTTTTCGAGTGTAAATTTATTTTTCTGGAATAAGTAATCTTTGACTTTGAATTTGACGTCCAATTCGTATCAATTCCGAATACGAGAAAGAACGGTCCGAAATGTCACATTTTATTTCTAGGTGTACAAGCGATATTAGTATTTTTTCAGATTCTAAGCGGACTTTGTGCACAAGCGACATCCGAAGTGGATCCGAGTTTTCTAGATTCGTAAAGTCTCGGACTGGGAACGAATACGAATCAGATGCAATGCGCAGGCGCGCTAAAGGTGCTAATGAAGCTACAGACACATAACACTTGTCAGTTATATGTCTCAGGGGAGGTTGGTCCTTTCTGGAAACAATAATAGATGAATAGATTCAGGAATAACTACGAAAATTCATGTTATTAATAAAAAAACCGACCTCAAAAGTACGTGGAAGAAACGTCTTTTTGCTAAGTTTTATTGAAATATCCTTAAATTCGCCACTATACATGTATATACATATATATTGAGAGAAAAACGCCTTGAATTGGAGAAATAACAAAATCAACCACTAAAATAATTGCTCCTTAAGAAAATTTAGGCGCTATTTATAAAAATGAATCATCGTGAGTGAACAGCCACCCTTAGAGGCGGATGATTTCCTTCAAAATGAAATGGTACCCCCTTTCCAACAAAAAAAGAATCATGAAAATCGGTTCACAAATACCGGAGTTATCGCATAACATACATATATACAAAAAAAAAACAAAAAACATACAGTCGAATTGAAAACCTCATCCTTTTTTGAAGTCGGTTAAAAATGGATGCAAAGTACTTAGCCATTCCGCGAATCCATTAAAGTTAGAATACGTTAAATCGTGCAAAATAGTTTGGTTTGTGTTAAATATTCCATGCAAAAATTAATGAAATACATTTTTCAAAAATACTTTTCTTCGGCCGATAAAAAGAAAAATCAACAACTCCTGAGGCCTCTCGTAAAGAGGCGAATCACGTGTCGAGTATATTTTGGGTGTTGATGTTTGTGATTGTAGTTGCGTTTATGGAGAGAGGATGGGAAAATTAATTGCACGAAAGAAATATTTAACACAAGTGCATCTATTTTGCACGATAAGTGTACTGGTGAAATCACAGGCGCATGGGACTTGTCAACTTATGTCGCAGGGTGACGGGCGCAGTGACAGTGCCCTCAGATCTTTGCGATATAAAGCTTTGAGTGGCCCTGCTATGAATAGGCGTGTCGCTTACCCCCAGGCGCACGACTTGTTTATCCCGTTGCTCAAAAATAATGATAAAAAAAGTATTTATTGGAACTGCAGTGTCGTAGCAAAGGAATTAACATCCTATTTTATTAACACCATGTAAATATATCTGGTTAGTCAAACCATTATTAATACGATGTATATCTCTTGAAGACAAGGCAATATTAATCCAATACTACCTAAAGCGAAACTTTGTATTCACAATACTACGTTATCTCGCTCGTTCCGTGAAATAACTATAATAAAGGTGGTTACAATAACGATGCCACCCACCACAACGGCTGAGCAACTATGAGCTTGTCGAATCGGGTACGCTCAAATGGAGTTACTGCTTCCATTCAATTTTCTACCGTGAGAATACAGTTAAAAATTGAAACGTTTAAATAGGAAAAATGTCAGTTACAGATTTACCTTTTTGAGTACATTTTTGCTGTTGTGCGACATACAGGCAGATACGAAGTATTCATATCTTTTTGTCGTTGTATATCTGTTTGTATACATGTATACAAACCAATAACTCAAAATGACTGCTAGTCTCCATACTAAAGATAGAACTTTGAAAAAGGTAAAAATTCCAAATTCCAAAATTCCTGGAAATTGTTTATATTATGGAAATGACCGTGGATATAAATTAATTCCTCTTTAATGTGAAGAAGTCAGTTTTTCCTTGTAATATTATTCAAACTTTAACAAATATGTGTGTCAATAGGTGGCATGTGTGTTACAAACTAGTTCATTAATTAACGCTTCCTAATATGGGTAGATGGCGCTGATCCTAAACCAAATAAAAGAACAGCCGGCAGTATCTATAAAAATCTGTGCAATAAGCGACGTCTAGTTAATTTGTTTGTTATCGCTAGAAATAAGAGTAGCATTGATAAATTGCAGCTTGTCAATGTAAAACAAATTAGTTACAAAAATTGCTATTTGGTACTCGTCGCGACATCTGGTATACCAATAGGTACTATATACCCGACTATGTCTCGTATCGCGATTGGTAGTACTGTTGAGTTATTGGTCAGTGCTTGAGATTGACATTGATATTATAACCTAGATAACAGTCAGGTGAATATAGAATTAAAGCTGGTTTTAGATAAACCGTTGGCAGCTTAGACACATGAGAGATTTCCTTGTACCCCACATATGACTTAAGAAATATATAAAGAAACCTTTGCGATCTATAATATAATATATAATTTATAATGAACATTTCTAAATTGATTCCGAGCGCGCAGGCTTAAATGCTTTGGTTCATATTGTACAGGGAATTCTCTAGTGCTAGAAAATAAATGTAGACCAAACAAAAAGTAGTAATTAATTAATAAGATAGCCTCCAAATGTCGCTGATGTGAATCTTTTACTTTTGTCCGTGTAGGTTTAAATGTCTTTCTTTTTAACCGACTTCAAAAAAGGAGAAGTTTCTAAATTCGACTGTATGTTTTTTTGTACGTATGTTACGCGATAACTCCGGTATTTGTGAACCGATTTTCATGATTCTTTGTTTGTTGGAAAGGGTATTCCATAGTGGTCCCATTTCATTTTGAAGGAAATCATCCACCTCTAAGGGTGGCTGTTCACGCATGAAGATTCATTTTTATAAATAGGGCCTTAATTTTGTTAAGGAGCAATTATTTTAATGGTTGATTTTGCTATTTCTCCAATTCAAGGCGTTTTTCTCTCAATATTCTTTGAGTAGTGAGAACCGATTTTTATGATCTCCAGTGTTAAGTCCTGTATAATTTAAGGATATTTGCATAAAACTTAGCAAATAGACGTAATTCCACGTACTTTTAAGGTCGATTTTTTTAGTACTCTGTACTGAGATGATCTTTGTCATCATTACTCTTTCTACAATAAATACTAAGGTCTGATAAAAACCTTATGCAATTTTTAAAAACAATTAAATATTTTATTGACAAATCAAATGTACTATATAGTGTCCGAATTTTTAAAAGATTAATTCCTAAATTCATTCTCTAATTCTTAACATAATGTTATTCATATTATTATTTTGACATCTAATTACCAATAAAACTGACCCATGTAACTATCACCGCGTTTAAAAGACTGACCGACTTATTAAATACATGTGTGCACGCCCATGGAACGTTATTGAAAAAGAAACATGTTACAACAGGTTTAATCGGTCGAAGTGCATGTGAGTGAATGTAAAAATATACCTTCAATATTTGGCTGCCTAATGCTTGACTAGACGTAGTGAAACTTAGTTCGCACATATCAGCTTATATATATAAAACCTGTGTTTTAAAAAACAAGGCAATTCTGGTTTCTTTGTCATGTCAGTTTTACGATGAAAGTAATGTCCAAATTCGATACAAAAGCTGTCATTTGACATATCGGAGTAAGGACTTATGTCAAATCTTTTCCGACTTTTGTTATATAAAAGGCAATTACGGCCCCATATGGAGTATTGCTCGCATCCCTGGGCAGGACATCCCAAATACCAGCTTGACCCATTTAACTCCATCCAACGTAGAGCTATACGTATTGTCGACCATCCCAAACTCGCAGACGGTGTAGAGCCCCTTAGCCTGCGGAGAGACGTTGGCTCTCTGTGTGTGTTCTACCGTCTTTATAATGGGGAGTGCTCTGAGGTACTTTTCGAATTGGTGCCACTGTCTCGTTTCTACCATCACACTTCCCGCCAAAGGAGTAGAGTCCATCCCCACATCTTAGATGCTTGGCATTGTAAGACCACGCGGGCATCTCGTTCGTTCCTTCCTCGAACCTGCAAGATGTGGAATGACCTTCCACCTGAAGTATTTCCTGTGCGCTATGGGGTTCTTCAAAAAGCGTGTTTACAGGGCCCTCAAAGGCTGGCAAAGCATTGGCACCTCATCTGATGTTGCAAATGTTGATGGGCGACGATGACCACCTCCCATCAAGTGGCTCGTCTGCTCGTTAGCCTCCTACTTTACATACAAAAAAAAAAAAATCACGATCTAACTATAGACAGGTTAATGGTTCGAATCCCCATATCGATATTTTTTATTTTAATTTCTAAGTAATGTACATTTGTAAATGTTTAGGAATACCTCTCATTAACGGTGAAGAAAAATATCGTGATGAAAACCTGCACGTCGAAGAAAGTACAGTGCCCCTCGGATCTTTGTGACTTAAAGCTCTGAGTGGCACTGCAACTGTAATGGACAGGCGTGTTACTTATCACTAGGGCCCGGATTAATATGTAATTACATATTTTTTATTTTAATAACTGCCGTTCTTTAATTTGTTTTTTACATAAACAATGATATTTAGAATAAAAAAACGTGACTTTGATTTTCCATAGTTTTCCATATTTACAGGTTTAGAACGTATTTCTACACGAAACTAGCAATAATCCATATTTTCAATATTACGTGATATTTTATTTCATTACAAAAAAGTAAAAAATAATGTACGTGCTTGAAAAAAATAAAGGTTTTATTACACTAAACTGTGCGGAATTTTAAAAACAATCTAGACGTGACCTTATTGACTTGCGGACTTGTGCAAATTTAAGTTTGCTCCAGTCACAACCTGTGACGTGACAAGGTCATCCAGCCAGTACAAAGACAGAATTTTAATTTTAAAAATTTTAAGAAACACGTAATTGTGTATTATAATGATAATAACGCTCACACTCAACATAGCCCCGCACTAGGGAAACCCTGTGTCGCGGGTGCCATGAACACACATATAGACAATCACAAACTACATCCAAACTCACGAGAGAAATAAATGTAGGCCGTACAAGTACCTCTCCCGGCCCGGGAATCGAACCCGGGACCTCCGCGTAGCAGTCCGGCATGGTAACCGTTCGGCCACGGAGGCAGTTAAACAATATTGTAACAATAACTGTAGCGAAAATTAGACGGGAGTGGCATAAAATTTGTTAATTTTAATTTTTATAAAGCGTACTCTATGTGAAAATAGTTGTTATTTTATCTTTAAATTTTTTCCATACTTTAAGATTTTTTACCCATATTACAGTACATAGTTTGCAGTTTATAGGTACAATCGGTGCCCTACTTAAGTGTCCACTATTTGTATAGCACTTAGTACACACATAAATGAGGGCATCGACTGTACTGCATATTTATCCGAACCCTACTTATCACAAAACGCTAAATTTGTTCGTCCCGTCACTTGATATAACAAAACAAAGTTCACAAAGCTCCACTTAAAGGAGACACGTGCCTAGTAGTGGAGCGCATGGGTTGATGATGATGTGTGATGATGAAAGCGTAATCATACCCTCTCATGTCCCACGCAACTCATTTGCGATATTAATATAAAAACCTGATTTTTTATAGGCTTTATCAGCGTGTACTTGTTTACAAGTTTCAAGTTTATCTTTTCCAAGTACAAACGAAGCACAGGAAACCATTATGTAAACATTTAGTTTATAACTGACAGTGACAACAGACACTTGAGCATTAAGTTTAGTCTGTCTGTATGTTTGTTTGTGTTACTCGAGTAGTTTAACTGTGTTTGATGTCTATCTGTCAGACCGGTTCTGTAAAGTCGTGGGCATTTTATGATAGCAATTTAAAAATGATAAAAATGTTATTAAAATCTTCGTCGGAAAATTTACAAAATGAGTACGTAATTACGAGCCCTTAAAGTCGATAATTCATTCCTTAATTATCTGGGCAATACTGGCTATAATTTTATTCGAAATTTCATATTAATAATCGCTCTGGCGACCGCTGAGATCTCACTTCTTTACCTTTTCATCGTAATATTAATATCAATTTGCCGTTGGAGCGGTATAGCGTAGTGTGACAGCGGTTGCTTCTAAGTTGGGAAGTTCACGATACGCATACCTGTAGCAGCATGTACCTACATATAAAACTATCTTTTTATAATACTAATTGGCGGGATGAACAAGTTGTAAGTCTTTAAATCGCAAAGATCTGAAGGACACTGCTATTGTTCCTGTCATACTTATGTCCTGTGAGACATAAGTTGAGAAGTCCCATGTGCCTGTGATTTCACAAGCACCCTTACCCTTCAAAACTGGAACGCAGTAATGCTCACATTACTGCTTGGCGGCAGGATTAGGCAAAGTAGCAGTACTTCCCTGGACGAACTCTTTCACAAGAAACTCTACTGCTAAAACTTAGTTTTCGATTTACGTACGTTTGTGACTACATACATATACTTACCAAAACACCTATAGCAGAACCAATTCAGAAAAGATAATTTCTCAAATTGTCCCTACTGGAAATCGAGCCCGGCACCAACTCGCCCAGCGCCCACAGTGCACCGTTGAGCCACCGAGGTCTTCAACAAAATTTAAAGTAACAGCTGTATGGAATATCCGTAAAGTATCTCGAATAGTGCATGTTACAGAAGCGGTGCCTCAGACCGACAAATGATACTTACAACAAACCTCTTTATTCTTTATTTCCCTCTTACGCGTCAAGTCATATTCATCCCCGGGAAACAGGTCTCTCTCATAGCTGTATTAGGTACGTAATCAATGCAATTCATAATAACCTCTTGCATATATTTAGAGAAATGCTAAATAAAGGTTGAGTTATGTATGATAACAATATTCTTATAATTCACCAATGGCCACTAAAACTAGAAAGTTTAATTTAAAAAAAGAACGACTTCAATAACTTTGACAAACAATAACAACTTTCAGAAAGTTTAATTTGAAAAAGAATGTATTTTGATTTAGATTAAACGTTCTGTTTCATATGGCCACATATGGCCATATTAAAGGTTCATATTAAAGTTGTAATTCAAACATTTTTTAGCGTTACCTCTAAATATGTTGTATATATATTTTTTGCCTGGAACGTGTATTTATGCCCGTTTAGGTCAATAAAGCAATCTATCAGCCCTTGGAAAAAGCACCATGCTCAGTCAATCCGAAGTCATTAAGGTCAGTATACACAAGAGGCTGACGAGCCCTGAAAAATGTTCGGCGGTGATGTAGTGTCGCATTACGCTCGCAAACTACTATTTGAATGAGACAAATGACGCCCCGCTCGCCGGCTCAGCGGTTAGGGTGCGAAAATGGTCCCACAAGAGACAGCGATAGCGTTTATGTTCGGAAAGAGAATGACAATAAATGGAAACAAATGACCGACTCGATAGGCCAACGGTTTGCCGCCAAGCAAGTGATGTGAGCATTACTGTAATCCGGTTTTGGCGGGTAAGGGTGCTGGTGAATGGGACTTATCAACTTACGGCACAAGATAACAAGCGCAGTAGTAGTTTGCAACTTAAAGCTATGAATGACACCGCAACATCATGAATAGGCATGTCGCTTACCACCAGGCTGACTGAGCAACTGTAATAATAACGCACACATACTCAACATAGCCCCGCACTAAGAAAACCCTGAGTATCGGGTGCCATTTTATTTTTTTATTGATTACCACAAATAACACTCAAACTCACGAGACAAATAAATGGAGGACATACAAATATTTCTCCCGGACTGAATATGGAAAGGAAAAGTTAAAAACCAAAAAGATAAATCAACATATAGCATATTCGATATATTATTTTATTTACTGCTCTATAGACGCCGTCGACCTGCTAAGACTTGATATTTGAGAAAGTAAGGGCGCGTTCCCACTATGTCGTCACGTTTTATTATCGTTGAACGACTGTCGTGTCTAGCCTGTTCCCATATCACGACTATCTGTCGTGGACGATTTTTTATCGTTGAACGACTGTCGTAACTAGCTGTTCCCACTAGAGCGTGACGACAATTTATCGTTTCACGACAGCCTCCTTGTCCATCTATGGCTACGACTCAATGCTACTGCAAAGCGGGCAGAGGGCGCGGGGTACGAGAGGGGAGGGCAGGGAGCAGAATTCGTACGGACAGCGATAAATACAACGTGACGACAATAGGAGCTGCGACAATCATCTATCTTCACGTTTTTATAGTGATGTTTTTTATCGTCTGACGACTGTCGTTCTAGCTGTTCCCACTGTGACGATAGTTTGTCGTTGTAACGATGAAAAGTCGTGAACGACAGTTAATAGTGTCGTGCTATATGTGAACAACTTCATTTAATTATACAAGCCACGACACTGTAAACTGCACGACAATCTGTCGTTGGGAACGTGGCCTAAAATTATCGCATATCGCTACTCTGGTACTTGTGTCCATAGTCTTATCTCGTAGAGCTCGCTTAGACACTTGTTTGTTTCCGTCCTTAAGTCGGGTCTATTTTTATAACGTTAGTATCGCAATCCATCCAAGGTATCTTAAAGTGTTTGAAATTTAAACAAATGGGAAAACTTTGCACTAAAAACTATTTTTTGCAAAAAATTTATTTTATTAGCATGACTAACATTATCTTCACAAAACATTTTTATGGGTGTTCTACATAGTAAACACAATAATTAGAAGTTTTGACAGCAATCTCAAAATACCAAATTAAAATTTTCGACAAAGATAATTTAAATTAGATAACAATAGATTACACTTAGAAGTATTATAGGAAGTTGGTTAATAAAGTTTAATTTATATATTTTATTTTTAAGCTTTAACATTTATTTTATCGAATAATTGAAGAAACTTTCATATAATATGTTTAAATACAAAGATCTATCATGGAAATAAATGGAGAAAAGTTAGACCTTGTTAATAAAGCTATCTTTTTGTGAGTGACCTTAGATAGTAAACTCCAATGGTTTCCACATATATCTTCCTAGGCCAGCAGATTAAGCTCTACTGCTACGCAGTCCGTAGAATACGTGAGCTTACCGATGTTGCTACTGTTAGACTAGTTTACTTTAGTTACCTCCGTAGTATCGTATAATGTCCTATGGGATTCTCATGTGGGGTAAAGCGGCAGATATACAAACCATATTTGCGTTACATAAACGACCGATTCGTTGTATGTACCGTTTAGGTTCTCGGGTTTCTCTCAGAGAAAAGTTTAAGGAAACTAGTATCATGACTGTGGCATCATAGTACATTTACTCAAATATTTTATATGCCCGTAAAAATATACATAATTTCAATAAGAAAGAAGATATCCATAATATTAACCTTAGAGCTAAGTCCAGACTCATGGTACCACGATTTGGTTTAACCAAGGTAAACGACTCTTTTATGGGGAACTGTATACGTTTTTACAATAAGATTCCGAAGCATATAATATTATTATTATTATTTCCTAAGTTTAAACTTACATTAAAAGTAATTTAATTGAAAAGTCATATTACAAAATTGTAGACTACGTGTTAACAAAGATGTATGGAAAGACAAAGATTCCATAGAAATTGATTCAAAATGTATTCTATAGCATTAAGTTTATTTGAAAAGAGCAATCCCTAGAGTTTCTTGTTAGTTCTCTTAAGGAGGTCAGAGTGGTGAACGAGCAGTAGCTTAAAAAATCACGTTTTCAAGTGTAAAAATTTTACCTATGGAATAAATTATTACTACAATAAGCACGCAAAGAAATTCTGCAACAAGCACACAGAGAAACTTACAGGATCTCCTGATTTCATCGGTAGCTTAGAAGGTACGACCAGTGGCTCAGGTGTGGTAACAGACTCTGATTAGAGGCCAGTCAGATCAAAGGAATTTTACTTTGTGTTGTTCGATTCTCGTATCTCAAAAAAAAACCGAATCATTTTTAATATTTTTATTCAAATTTTTTTAAAGTTTTTTTTTTATGTTTTTCTGTTAATTGTCAATGGTAAATGAGTACTTATACTTGCAGAGACCATACATGAGGGGCACTGCGCCCGTCACTCTGAGACATAAAGCTGATAAGACCCATCTGCCTTTAGTGTCACCAGCACCTTACCCTTCCAAACCGGCATGCAGCTCCCATTACTTATCTTGGCGGTAGAAATATAGGTACGCATTTCCCCTTATCAGTCTAACTTTTAAAGGCAAAATTACCTTCGAGTCCACGCAGAAATTATATCCTGTTAGAGGTCGTACACCTAAACCCTTCGTGGCAAATAAAATGTACATCTTAATTACGACCGATTCATCACAGATCGGACTCCGAAATGGCCGAAACGTGTTGAAGAGGCCGAATAAAGTACAAGTATGTATGGACCTTCATACGTCTATGTCTAAAGACGAACGTGGGCCAGGCATTTCTTTTCAATGCGATACAATATGTTTGGATTGGATTACGTGTCTGGATGGACAACGTTCTTTCAAAGCGACTGCAACAACCTCAGTGACCCATTACCCATCTGGGCGCTGGATAGCGGAGACCAACATTTTAGTAGCAGAAGATCTTCTTTTTTTTATGAAAAATAAGTGCGCATTTGACCTCCATCTCACCTTATGGAAAGTGATGATGGGATCGACGATGTAGCATGCACAACTAAGTAATGCCTAATCACTCTTGTCTTGAACAAGTCCAAGTCATAGCGTTCGGAGAATAAGTCTCCAGATAGGGAATTCTACTCTCTAACCGCTCGCTATATAAATGTGGAAGCGATACGGTTCGAGCGACATAGGGGTGGAATACCTGGCCACGTCAAGTTCCCCGATGTTGGAAAGGGGAGGGCGGAATCAAATTATGTAATTCTATCGCACAGTCTCCGTGATATCTGTTATAGAATACCGACAAGCAGGCAATTTGACGGCGGTGTTCAAGGCTCTGCAGCTTCGCCTCTATTAATTCCGAGTCACTTATAAGCCTTTTGCCAGTTTTTTTTCTGGCACTACTTCTTATTCGTTCAGATATTAGTCGTTGATCGTAATTCAGCTACTGGTCGCAAGATGGTAGCACGTTGAAAAACATTTCAATATGAAATCAAAAACGTCGTAACTTGCAACGATATAGCAACTGGGTAAAGTTTAAATTAACAGTCCAGAATTTGTTACATCTTTTTAAATTTGAAACTATGACCAATTATTATCAAGATTTTGGCGACATTGGTAAGGCACTTCCAGCATACTCATTGTACAGGGTATTCCCTAATTTAAGATCAGATAATTGGTGTGTGTACATTACCTACCTGTCTGTCCAATTAACTAATCACCTATGGGATGGTTCAGTTAAATACCAACTGGATTCAGTTGAAAAGCGTGCCAAGAGGCTTACAGGTTGCTCAGAATTAGTAGAGGCTAAGTTCAAGGCTATGAACACCGCCGTAAAGTTGCCTGCTTATCGGTATTCTACAGGATACATCACGGAGAGTGTGCGAGGGAATTGCACGACTTAATTCCATCTTTACATCATCGGAGGACCTGACGTAGGCTGGGGTATTATGTTTTGGATATCCCAAGAATTCGCAAGAAGTGTATCGCTTCCACATTTATATGGCGAACGGCTATGGAGTGGAATTCCCTGCCTGTATAGTTGGTCCCAGAATGGTAGGTACAACTTGCGCTTTTTCAAGGCGAGAGTGATTAGATGTGCATGCTTATCGTCGACTACATCATCACTTTCCATCATGTGAGACGGAAGTCATTTGACTTAGTTTTTTTATTAAAAAAAAATGAATTAAAATAGAAACTGTACTATTTTATATTACGATTTTTTTTAGTTCTACTAAATATGCCAGAGTCGTATCTATATTTAATAATCAATCTCCTCTTAAATTTAATGTTTAATCTTGGTTGACCAATAATAAAGAATTTTCGTTATTAATAAAGCAATAAAAATCCTATTGGGACGAAGGCAACGGTCCAATACGTGGCTTATACCACTTGACCGTGTTCCTTTACTCGTGACGTGGACGCATGTAGGCGATTAATTTCATCCCCCCCTTAATCCTTAACCAAAGGGGGGAAGGCACAAGGGCTGGACCTCTCAGAGCTTTATTACGGCCTAAGAGTTTTATAAATGTGAAACATTCCTTTGCTGTTTTTAATATTCTCGATGGGAATAAAAGCCAACTGTTTGGTCCATTTGTCGGTTTTTATAATAGGTTATCAGTGCAGCACGAATGTCGTTATCTTTGAGGACCCGGGTTGGATTCCAGGCCGGGTCTACGTAGAAAAACTAACTTTTATGTATTGTCATTGCTCTAGTAATTCTGTTCTTTGTGTCTGCTCAAAAGTTCACATAAATGGAGAATACAAGGTGACAAACCTCCTTCGCCTCCTCCACTCCTATTAGTCTCTACACAAATGCCCATTTATTCTTGTTACTTCTACCTGGCCTTTTAGGACATCCCCAATCTGACTGTGAGATATGTTTGCCGACGTCTAAAAATTGTCTTTTTCAAACTTGTTAAGAGTAAAAAGGAAGCTAGGGAACACTTTTTAAATGGTTTGTGCATCAGTAAACACTTAGCTATGATTTATGTACTAAACATTCCATTATCCTATTGTATGAAAAACAATTTATTAAATTTGACCACCTTCTGCCGTCCCAATTTTTTCTTCCGATTTATATGAAACTGAGTAGAGCATTAAATACGACAATGATCTTAATAGTAGTTTATGTGACTGCTACATAATGAAAATCATCGTTACATACACTGCTTTATCAATACACATATTATAAGCTCTCTATGATGTGTTTCAACTTTTTGAAAAGATGTACCTAGTTGAACTTATTGGAATATTTGTGTCCGATTAGTTCAACTGATTGAATTTATAGTTGGCCTTAGTGGAATAGATCTTCAAGAACCGCATGTTACGGCTGTCGAAATGGCGGCAAATAAAAGCTTTTCTCACGCATGTCACACAACCGTAGTTTTTATTTAATTCATAGACAAACTGAGTCGGCCCCAATTGTCATATCGTTCAATATCAAGTAACGCGTGAAATTCGTTAAAACTGTTTGCTATTGACGTTTCATGTCATGATATTAGAATTGTGGTCCAATCAAATTGTTTTATTTCTCAGAGATGTTCGAAATTTGAATGTAATAATAAAATCGAATATAAAATAATAACATTTTCCGTCGGAATGTTTTCATTATTTTCAAAAAACGAATACGGGAAGTTGGCAACTTATAGACCGTGAGACTTCTTCCCGGCCAAGGCCTGCAAAGTAATTATGAAAATCCATTACTATCCACTTTTCTAAACTTTAAAATCTAGATGAACTACGACGAAATCCAGTGTTTTTTTTTTAAATCTAAATTTAAGGAGCTTCACCGTTTATTTTAATGGTAATGTCGCACCGTAATGCAACTTATATATCTAACCTAGATTAAGACTATCTAAATATGTTTTGTACAGTATCTTGGCTTCGTTCGACGAAGGGACGGCCAGCATACTGTTACACCACCCAGTCTGTCGTATGTTAACTACACTGCCCAACTGTCTCCTGAGTCCACACACATTAAATGTCTTCAATGACATCGCAATTGCTACAATATGGAGTTGGTGTAATGCCCATCAAAAATGTAAACTTCTTTGAAGGAATGTGCCCAGGGCGCAACCTCAGAGCCGTCACAACACCAAGTCTATTCATGAAATAATTAACAATCCATGGAACTTCCAGCGGCAGCTGGTGGCAATAAGTTTTAATTTTATACAAACAGTCAGTACAATACGGCAAAATTGATATCGTATCGCCAGTACAATAAGCTCGCTTAGCAAGTGAATCTACCTTTTCGTTACCAATAATGCCAACGTGTGAGGGTATCCCCTGAAGTCTGACTGTTTTAGAGTGACGTTGTAATTCTAAGATCTGGTCTGATTGTATAAGCTATCGGGGTGCCTCAAATATGTCTTGAAGCGAGCTTTTAGAGTCAGTCAAAATTACGAATCTATCATAATCTACAGAGTTTATTAATATAAACTCTTGGCCTCAGAGATCGCTACAAGCTCAGCATACATTATGGACACGTTAGTGTCTATTCGAAATAGTACATTAGTCTTGCCATCAGAATCGTAAAAGGCTGCGCCATGTCCAGTGTTAGTAATTGCGAGAATCAAAAATACTTACGTATACCGCTTACTAAAAAAAAAAAGAAAATGCCGGTACAATAAATGAAAGTGCTTTGGTATTACTTTCTGTTTTTTCATCTTTTTTGTATTTTCGTCGTGAAAATGAGTGAGACGAGTGGTAACGAAAATACAGTAATGGATTGTACTCCTCCTAATTTAAAACGCGGCAATATTAGCGATGGAAAACTTGTTGCCGGCTATGCGCAAAGCAAGACACATGATCACACTTTTGAACCTTTCATGCAATGAAAAAGCGAAAAATATGCTAATTCGTTTTCATGGACTGTGTTTGTTGCTTATTTTAGCGAACTTGGTAAAACTCAAAAGCCATCTACATTATGGACTATATATATACTATATATAATCTGCTGGTTACAAAACTAAAAATTCAAAAATATTTACTGCATAGAACATATTGAAATTCTTAAACGAGGCTCCAGGTGACAATTTAATAGCAACTAAGGATTGTAAGATTTGTTCGTATATATATCGCAATGTGTAACATTGAAAGATATTAGTTTCGATACAGTAAATGAGTATAACAAACCTTTGTTTGTTTCAGGTTGCTCTAATTTTAGGGATAAACTGTGCTTTCAGTAGTACAGAGACCACGAATATCACCACAAAGAACATAGAAAATCACAATATATTTATACTACATTGTACTACTAATATTAATCAATTTTGTTTCTTAACTTTTTTTATCTTCCTCTCTTCAGTCTTATATTATCTCCTAGCATTGTTTGAAAAAAGCACTATGCACGCCTCGGCCGGAACGGGAATTGCTTGACTCGTATTAATACAAGGCATCACTAGCGCTCGGCCTTGTAACTCACTCGTCCAGCAATCCCTTACTTTCCGGCCACTGCTGTAATGTACTATTTTAAAGAATAAAGATAAATAAGAAATTCTCTAACAAAACAGTTTATCTTTATGCTGGTCGTAATTTGCGGTTTTTGAACACATCCTAGCGGGTTTATATGTGCGTAGATTAATAATATAAAAGCATTGACTTACAATTACATGGACGTCGGGTCCGCGCTAAAAGTGTCCGAACTTATAGGGCGTTAAAATCGTATACAAAGCGTCATTCACGCTCTAGTCTTCGTTTGTTCGACTGACAACGAAGCAAGCAAAATTAGACAGTACTGCGATGACATTACAATTTAAGTTCAACGTTTTAGCTTTTTCATATTCCTTGAAATGTCACTACGTTTAAATAGGTTGACTTGGGACATTTTTTTTCGTGGTTTTTGTATTAGACCCGTCGTCCATTTATTTGTAAGTCAATGTATAAAAGTATAGCCGGCACTATCCATAAAACTCTGTGCAATTGGCTTTAATAAATTCCAGCTTGTCAATGTAAACAAATTATTACAACAGCTAAATGGTACTCGTTGTGACATCTGGTGTACCATAGATACTAAATACTCGACTACGCTGTCTTGTATCGCGATTGGTAGTACTGCTGAATTATTAGTCTATACTTAAGGTACTAAAGGTACTTAAGGTAATGACTTTTATTCTTAAATGAAGAGTCAAGAATGAACTGTTTACTTACCTCCATCTTCAGGAATGTTGAGCAATTTCTTCGCTCCTGGACTCGGACCTCGGACCGCCGACAGCGCCCTCTGCAGCGTTTCGCTCATTTGCTTCCCTTCGCCATCACTAATCACCAGTAACATCACTACAATGCACTTCACAACACTAAAGCACTTCACTCTACGCCAACTCGAATCCTGCTTCCTCATTGGCCAATTTACAGCCATATTGAATGACGTCACGGACGCCATTTTGAAAGCGGCCATTTTGAATGTCATCGCCCGCTACATTTTAACAGCACGGGACATCTGTAACAAACAAATCCATTTTAATGATCGAGTCTTGCTTTTAACTGTGAAAAAGTTGGTAATGAGGCAGACTTGGACGCCTATTCAATATCGGTAAATAGAAAACGTTGCGACTTTTCGCATTCGTCTTTATTAATAATTCCACGAAATGGATTTAAACTTTAAAACCGATAAATACTTTAATTCTCGTCAAATACAAATTCATATACGTATATGTGTGTGTGTATAATCGTTAAGTGTGCCCAGGCGATTATTCCAACTTATGCAGTCCCGATTTTTTCGTCTCCTAATGAATTACATTAAAGTCAGTCGATCAGCACTAAGAAAATTTGATCAATTTTATTCACTTTTATGGACAACTCACACTTGACCAAATAATATTACTTGCTATGCCACTATAATTTCATTCAATTAAAAGATAGTTTTATTACCTTATTTATAGCAGTTTAGTTATCTGTTAATTCATTGTTACCTCTTACAGTAGAAAAACTAAAGCCTTTTTCCGAATGTCATTCTTAAATGTATGGGAGCGTTTAATATTAAAATGTTTGATATTTCTAGTTTTAATTTTAAAAAGCTATTGATGTCGATTTACTCATTATGTAACGTACTTTCGATATCAGTTAAACGCTTTTTGATATCTCTTATATTTATGGAATAATCGCCTGGGCACACTTCACGATTACATCCTGTATATACATATACCAGATTACACCCTGTTATATACCAAGAGTTACAAACTGAAAATTTAAACGCTATGTCAATTATGCAAAGCACAGTTTATATTAAAGCAAATAAAGAAGTTTGGAAAAAAACTTAAAACACAAAATTGTAGTGTTTCAAGTTTTTTTATTGGGGTTAAAGTATGAAATTGCCGTTTTATTGCAATAGGTTCTTTGAATTTTCATAGAATTTTCATGGTTTGAGGTTTTCGAAGGAAACTTTTTTCAAATGGTTTCTGTGATTTTTTTTTAAATTTGAAACATTTGAATATCGACTTTCAATTGTTTTTGTTATTCAATTTAGACAAGAAAGATGGATACTGCGAAAATTCGAGTGATTTTTGAATACGAGTTCCGACGCGGAACTAACGCGGCAGAAACAGCCCGCAATATCAATGCTGCGTTTGGAGAGGGGTCTACTAATGAACGCACCGTGCGATTTTGGTTTAAACGCTTTCGTGATGGAAATTTCGACTTAAAGAACGAGCCACGAGGAAGACCGCCCACACAGGTGAATAACGATGAATTAAGAGAGATAGTGGAAGCCGATCCTAGTCAAACTACCCAGGAATTAGCGGCATGGTTTAACGTTACCTTACCCACAATATTGACTCACTTGCGTCAAATCAATAAAATAAAAAAATACGAAAAATGGGTGCCTCATGATTTGACAATCTGCAGAAAGAAACGCGTATTAAAACTTGTGTTGCCTTGTTGAACCGGTACAGAAATGAAGGAATATTGGATCGAATTGTAACATGTGATGAAAAGTGGATTCTTTATGATAACCGGAAAAGAAAAATGCAATGGCTGACCCCAGGTCAAATGCCACAACAGTGTCCTAAAGCAAAACTTACCAATAAAAAGGTAATGGTAACTGTTTGGTGGTCTCAGCATGGTGTTATTCACTATAGTTTTCTCCGATCTGGTTAAGCAATAACGGCAGATGTCTATTGTGCCGAACTCCGAACCATGTTGACAAAACTAGCAGTAAAACAGCCCCGACTCATGAATCGATCTTCACCATTATTGCTCCACGACAACGCGAGACCTCACACAGCACGAGAAACCATTTTGACCCTTCAGGAACTGCAGTTAGAAACCATTCGTCATCCTCCGTATTCACCAGACCTTGCTCCAACGGACTACCTACGGACTACTTTTTTTCGTGATTTGGACAATTATCTACGTGACAAGAAGTTTTCTTCCCAGGAGGCAGTACAAAATGCTTTCACACAGTTTGTGCAGTCTAGATCGTCGGAGTTCTATCGCAAAGGCATTAATAACCTTCACATTAGATGGCAGCAATGTATAGATAATAATGGCAACTATTTTGATTAAATAAATTTGTTAAAAATTTAAAAAATAAACAATTTAGATTTTCAGTACAAATCGGCAATTTCATACTTTAACCCCTATTATTATTTCAACAGTCAAACTGTTTCAAGGTAAAATTTTATCCTAATTACTAATATAGTATATATAGCTTTCACATAACAAGTAAAGTTACTGCAAAACGAGAAAACAACATCGTCCTACTCAAAAGTTGGGTAAAAAGGAAGAGGCAACACCGTTGACGGTAAGATATTAACTTCTTAAGCCCGTGTATCCTCCTAGTGAATATTTTATAAGTTCGCGAAGTCGCTTACACGCTGGAATTAGTTCAAAAGGGTTGCGGTGTTGCCCTTTTACGCTAACCGAGCAGAGTTACGAAAAATTAGAAGCCGTAAATTTTTTGGTAATGCAAAACCAAGATTTATATTACAAACAGGATGTGTTATTACAGCGTCAGAGCTCATTCTATTTTTAAAAAAAAACAAAGACGACATGAAAGAGTTATCCATAATTTCAGTACAGAGTACTAAAAAAAACCGACCTCAAAAGAACGTTGAATTACATATAATTACCAAGTTTTATTGAAATCGGTTACCAGAAAGTGCGTAAACCCGGATTCATCCCCTAGTTCGTCACTATGCGGGACTTGACACAGAAGATAATAAAAATCGGTTCTCACTACTCAAAGTATATTGAGAGAGCAAAAAGCCTTGAATTGGAGAACAGCAAAAACAACCATTAAAATAATTGCTCCTTATAATAAAATTTAGGCGCTATTTATAAAAAATAATGTTCATGCGTGAACAGCCTCCCTTAGAGGTGGATGATTTTCTTCAAAATTGAATGGGACCACTATGGAGGTACCCTCTTTCCAACAAAAAAGAAATCATGAAAATCGGTTCACAAATACCGGAGTTATCGCGTAACATACATACACAAAAAAAAACACACAGTCGAATTAAAACCTGCTCTTTTTTTTAAGTCGGTTAAAAATGATGAAAAATGTATATATATCGCAGTGCTAATACAATAGTGTACTAACTCAAAAAGTGAATTTATTCAGAATAGCTGAAAAACTAATTACTCAGTTCCAATGAAAGATTATTATAAATTTATGTATAGGTTAAAATTTATTAGTCATCTAAACAACTCCTATTTGCCAATTAGAAGTATATTTGAAAATAGAAGTAAAACATAATTTCATATATTTGAGTCAAAGTCAAAGTCAAAGATCATTTATTCCATAGGTAAAATAAATTTACACTTGAAAACATAACATTTACATTACATTACGCTATCGCTCGTTCACTACGCTGACTTCCCTGAGAAGAACGAGCAAGAAACTCTACGGATTGCTCTTTTCAAATAACCTTAAATGCTGTGGAATACACTTTGAATCAAATTTGTGTGGAGTCCGTAGGTGTGTCGTCTTTCCATACATCTTTGTCTAACACATAGTCTTCTATTTTGTAATATGACTTTTCAATCAAAATATTTTGAATGTAGTTTTTAAACTTAAGAAATGATAATCTTAATATATGCTCCGGAATCTTATTGTAAAAACGTATACAGTTCCCCATAAAAGAGTCGTTTACCTTGGTTAAACGAAAACGTGGTACCACGAGTTTGGACTTAGCTCTAAGGTTAATATTATGGATATCTTCTTTCTTTTTGAAATTATATATATTTTTACGGGCATATAAAATATTTGAGTAAATATACTGTGATGCAACTTTTCTCTGAGAGAAACCCGAGAACCTAAACGGTACACAGAACGAATCGCTCGTTTTTGCAATACAAATATGGTTTGAATATCTGCGAGTAAGGACTCGTTTTATTCAGAAGTAGCTCACAAAATGTTTGTCTCATTCTGGGTTAAGTAGATATAATTTCGTGGTTTATTACAATATTCTAATGACAATTTTATTGACGTGTAGATAAACAAATTTTACTTCACGTATTTTGAGTTACAAAACTATTGTAATAGCAGTGCGATATCACAAAATTGTAATTTATATTGTACGTTCTGTGCAATACGTTCAAGGTTTGACTTGTCGGTCTGTAAAGAAATTTATCTTTCACACTCATTGAATTCAGTGCTAAACTTGGATTCATACGAGCGCATCGCGGAGTGCTCCGCTTTCAGGGTCAGTAAAGCTATAGTACTAGCTACTGTACTATCTACTACTATGGTCAACCGTGACCATGGGACCTGTAAAGGGCCCGAAACGTCGGTTTGTTTGAAAAAACAAATATACGCGATTTAAATCCGGAAAAATAGTTTCATTTCCTATGTGTAACAATCGCGAAAACCTAAGAACTCTATAGGTACTATATTAAAGAGAAAGATAAAAATCTAATTGTGTGTTTGTTGTTCATTAATAATAATAATAAAAAAATACTGCGGCTACTAATATAATATTGAAGATGATATCACTTAAGGTACCTTCAAGATACTCACGATACGTAATCAGGCTTCTCCACCCACCCAGACGCAATATCGTACTGGGGTTTAACTCCCCTATACCTAGACTATGCAGTCTGTACATCGACTGCAGTGAGTTTGTGGATATATTTGGTGCATCACTAACCCGTTATCAGGCAGTTGTATGGAACTTTATTTTCCGTGAGCTATAACTGTAGCAACTTCATGCCTTATTGGTAAAATGTATGTTTATGTTTGTTAACATCATACTTTCTTCCTATTAGTGATGTTTATCTTTCTATATTTGGTATTAAATAGTAGTTTATGTGACTGTTACATAATGAAATGCATTAAAATACGAGTGTCGGTTTATATAAACATTATAAACATCTCACGAGTGTTTTAATGCGTAATTATCATTGTCTTACAAATAAATGGACGACGGGTCTAATACAAAAACCACGAAAAAAATGTCCCAAGTCAACCTATTTAAACGTAGTGACATGTAAAGGAATATGAAAAAGCTACAAGGTTGAATTTAAATTGTAATGTCATCGCAGTACTGTCTAATTTTGCTTGCTTCGCTGTCAGTCGAACAAACGAAGACTAAAGCGTGAATGACGCTCTGTATACGATTTTAACGCCCTATAAGTTCGGACACTTTATAGCGCGGACCCGACGTCCATATAATTGTAAGTCAATGCTAATTATGTACAGTTACATACACTGCTTTATCCACACACATATTATAAGCTCTCTGTGATGTGTTCAGGAACCTCATGTCACGACTAGCGAAATGGCGGCAAATAAAAACTTATATTTTTTATGTGAAATTACTCCACCAATTTGTTACGATTATTAGTACAAAGATTTAATTGAGTCAACACTTTACTTGAGTGAGTTTACTTGACTTTAATTGAGTCAACCTTTAATTGAGTCAACACTTTAGCATTACTCCGTTTGAATTGTATAATGAAAATTGTATGTATTAAGTGTATGACTTGTTGGTTGTCCTAAATAAATAAAAAAAATATATGAAAGCCTAATTCTTAAGTCACAAACTTTCAAGCAAAGCTGCAAGAGTATCTTTTAAATATGCAAAAATTGGAAATATGAGTGGCTAAGGTGTTTGAGAAAAAAAAAAAAAAATTGGATGAAATTAAATTGGACTGAATTGAGTTAAATTCAATTGGATTGAATTGAATTGGTTAGAATTTGAATTAAATTAAATTAAATTGGTTCTGTTTGCGCGCGGGCAGCCGCGTCATTTATGCTGAGTCAGCGCTTTTCACTGCCATAACGTTCAAGGGAGATATTAGTAGAATATATTACTATGTTAATGGCTGTATCATGTATCTGTGCATGAATTTGTCATAGTAGTGAATAAAGATTTTATCTATCTATCTATCTAATTAATAATTTCATTTTGGTGGGTTGGACAGAAGTGGGAGTTCACTGCACCAGCGCTCCTCAGGTCGAGCCGCCCCTGGACAGTACTTCTTTGAACGAAATCTTGCACAGGAATGAACCCGTAAATATGCCAGTGCACTCGTATGACCATTCAACGAGCACCAAATTTATATTCCAAAGATTGCAAGGAAGGTTCACATCACACCATTTCTCGTGTTATAAAACATGTTTGGAAAATAACTTCCTAACTTCCGAAGGAACTTCCGTATTCCAGTGACACGGAGTGAATGTTTAAGGAGTCAAATGTTTTCCCGATCATGCGTTAACAACAAGTCGCGTGGGGTATTCAAAGTTATAATTTATGCAAGTAAAGACATCGGCTTGAGTTCGGGAAGATTGTAATATACTGAAAATTCGACTCTCAGAGAAGCTAATGTTGTTTATTTTGTTTGAAAATAACTTTGTCTTTGTCGGTTCGTGTGTGTGACGAGTTTCAAAAATACTAACTATTGTCATTGACATTTATTTCTCTCATGAGTTATATTTTGTGGTTGTCTGTGTGTGTATGTGTCCATGGCACCCTCCGAGTATAAAACCAGAAATAGAGACGAAATAAGTGCCATCTATCCCTGGCAACTCATCATGCAAATGGGCCTTATATCACTTTTAAATATCAACTCCCGTTTGCGCTGAATTTACAAATTAGAAAGCTGAAATAGTACAGCGTAAACAACTGACCTGTGTGTACGTCTCCGTATATTCCAAAAATATTCTGTATTTATTGTAATAAAGATAATATCTCCAACAATGGGGGGCTGTTCCATTCGGTGGTGTGGGAAAAACAGCAAAACATCTAATTACAAAACAAACAAAATCACATTTCATCGATAATTAAATATTAAATATGTAATATGTAAATTTTCGTCCATTATAGCGAAGCTCAAGTTAAACTGGTCAATTGAAGTGAAACAATTGGCGACACCCGTCAATAGTTTCGAATTCGGGCTGGCCAACCGGAGAGCAGTTGTCACCGTAATGATTTGGCAGAATAATTTTTAAACAAATTAAATGACATTTCGTCTCTATTTCTGGTTATGTGCTCGATAATGGCACATGGTGATAGAGGGTTTTCGTAATGCGGACCTAAAAACAAACAATAGAGGTCTAAAGTGTCAGACAGTATTATAAAAAGTTTTGTTTTTAGTAAACGTTTGTTTTAGAATCAGTCATTCAACAAAAGTTGTTGTTTATAATGTTTGTAATAGTCCTGTGAGGCTGTATTTTACAAATAATAGGGCTGCCAGTGCTAGTGACGAAAAAAAGTGACAACAAAACTTTTCCACTTATAAAGTATTAAAAAAAGCGTAATTGAAAAGCTGTCACTTAGTCGGAGAAATAAGGCAAATTTTACCCTATTTACACACCCATTCTATGTCTCACGGCTACACAAGTCATGAGTCATGGCCGTCCTCGCCGGCAAGGACGAAGAGACCCACATTTCAGCACGTACTCGCGTAGATTCTCTCCAACAGCACGCCCTTGAGCGCCCTCAGACCCGCAACTTAGTTTTACTTTATTTTTAATAGGTCAGGGGAAGGTACATTCACGCAATAATTTACTTCGGCGTCTCCATACCACGAAGTGGGGAGCTTCGCCGCAGGTCTTGCGTACTAATGGGCTGACACTTTCCTTTTCTGCTGGTGAATACGCATTTCTGTTCGGAGCCATTCTACCCATGCAAAATTAGTGGATACAGCCTTAGCCGCTCACGCGATGCGCTCCTCCTACCGCAAAATGGCGGCTATTTGGTTTCGCAAATTAGAAAAGCATTCAGTTTCAATACAAGTTTTTATAAATAAAAATTTTATTCTGCATTGCTAAATAAATACCCTCCGTACTACCAACAAAAACATCTCAAATAAAATGCAGTAATATACCGCAAATCCTGCACTTAAAAAGCGCTAATTAAATTTTTGGTGTACTTGGATAAATATGATAATATTCCGTTTGAGTGGTTCTAACGTTATCTATGAAATTACTCCTTAAAGTATAGTTTATAAATATTTATATTCAGGGTAAACTTAAAAAACGCTACTTACGGTATGTTTTCAATAAATAAACACCGAAATCACCAGCCCAAACAATAACACACACGATTGTCGTGACGTATTTTTGAAGTTATATATTTTTTTAAATGACAGACCCAGGCATTAAAAACTTTATGGTTTGCTAGAGTAGTTACCGAAATAGCAATTAATATTAGTTCTTTTACCTGTTATCACTTCGATATCCGATAAATCGGTATAAAATCATCACCGGCACCACTAGGTGTGGTATGCGTCTACGGCTGCATGTATCGCGTGAGCGGTTAAGTGAGACTTGCCGGATCATAATTGCCTGTCTTAAGCCGACCACTGGCTGATATAGCTCCACCAGACATCCGCAGAAACGTAGCGCATCTTGCGAAAGAGCAAACATGGCCATCGACACTCGGCACCCCATGCACGATCACTTCACAGTGCAACAGAAACTGAGGAGCCGGAAACGTTTTGTCAAATGTGTCGATCCTGTGAGCATTGAGCCGGCTCAGGCGAGGTGCAACCCTTACGCGAAAGAGTACCATCTACGTTTGTCCGGCCTTCTTAGAGTCTTCCTCCTGGACATGAATTGCCATGGCTGATAGCCGATTCAAAAACGTCCGTTTTTATATGACATTGTTTATTTGACAAAAACCCGAACTCAGGTTGGTCGGAGCAAGGACAATGGATGGTTCTAACCTGGACTTCTTGTGCGGTGCGACTCGAACAATGGCCCACCTCATATCGTGCCCTGCAAGCCCTAACACCTGCACGCTTGAAGATTTAATGGCATCTACTAGTGACACGGTCGGCGTGGCTGAGTTCTGGGCCACAATAGTATAAGACATTTCATCTATACGATAAGAAGAAGAAGAAGAAGGTATGTTAAGAGCCTTCAGCTTGCCCTATCATTTGGTAACGCAATCGAGGCCATCAGCCGCCAACTGCAAAGTGTCCTTCAGGTTTTTAAAATGAAATGACATATTTATTCGCAAGTAAACACGGTAAGAAAAGATATTATTATACAAGGTGTCAGGAACACGTGTTGCACCAGATACTGGCACGCAAATATTAAAATTTATGGAAGTTAAATAATGTCATAAATTAAAATTATACAATTTGTCAAATAAGCAATGTCATATGAAATTAAGTAAAAATGCCAATAAATAGCAACAGCAATAAAATAATAAATTAAATAATATGAAAGAAGTAAGAACAGCACAAATATAAGCAAAATGTCAAATATAAACAAAATGTCAATTTCTTCTTATTATTAAAAAATCTTTGATATCGTATGAACACAGATCACATAGCAAATCAAATAACTTCTTTTTAAATATTTTTATAGGTAAATCTGCGATAGCTCCAGGCAAAGCATTATATATTTGTATGGACATGTTATAGCAATTCCTATAAAAGCAAGTAGTCTTATAGGAGGGACCAGCTATGCGGTTTGGATATCTAGTTAAAAAATTACATACTTCACGTTTCCTAGTAAATAAGACCAAGTTTTTTTAACAAACATACATACCTCATATACGTACATGGCGGGAAGCGTTAGAAGATTTAGCTTTCTAAAAAAATTATAATACCAAGGGACGAGACGAACAAGTTCTGCGCTTGGCGGTAAGCGACACGCCTATACGTGCCACTCAGAGCTTTTAATCGCAAAGATCTAAGTGGCACTGCCACTGTGCGCCCGTCACCTCGAGACATAAGTTGACAAATAACATGTGCCTGTAATTTCATCAGCACCCTTCGAAATTGAAAACGGAAGGATTTATGTTTGTGTTAACGAATTTTCAAACTTCATGGAGCAGTCGATGTTCATTAAGCTCCCCGTGTTTTACCGTCTTATGATTTATTAAAGATTATTTATTATTTACGGTATTTACTCAAGATGTACGCAAGCGGAAAATAAGGCGGAAGTCAGACAAGGACTATGTGCTCTTTAAGTATTACTTACGATTAATAAAGCATTAGAATTTTAATTGGAATTTGCGTAAGGGGTAATTTTGTAGGTTCAATCATCATTTCACCATCCACCTGTTTATATGGGTCGCACCACAGAACAATAAATACAGTAGAAGTGGGCCGACGCGTGCCAACTATTATAGGTCTCGAAAGATCTATCTATCGATCTATCTAGCTCAGTCCGCCATTTTCGTTTTGTATGGCATGGTATGGTTGTGTCATTCTTTCGTGCGAATTCTCTAAAATACTAGAAAATGCCTTATTGTGCTGTTATGGAGCGCAAAAGTGATAGCCGCACCAAAACTGTTACCCGTGGCTTATATCCCTGTAATATGGTCGCTTCTTGTTTGGAAAACTAAATTAAAAACTCCAATTCGTCGTCGTCAATTAATCGCTAGATGGCAGCACATTGATTGAAATTTCAAAACGTCGTAACTTGTAATAATAGGTATTGACGGTGTTCAACTTTCAACTATATGACAACAATGTGAAGTTTAAATTATATCAACAATCCTGAATTTGTTATTTCTTTTTAAATTTGAAACTACGAAAAATCAACATCAAGATTTTGTAATGTTTCAAATTAGGATGTGTGAGTTTTGGCGACATCGGTTCTCATAGTAATCGAGGCTCAAGGCACTTCCATTGCTTTTTCTTCCGTGGGATGCACGAAAGGAGCCCCACGACACCATTTATTTCCTCTGTCTGGCGTACTCTGAGTAACAATTGGCGAGTACCTCGAGCCTTCACCTTTACAAATACCTTTCGCGACGATGGCAAGCATTACAGTGTATGCCATCGATACGAAAAGAAGAAGACCACGCTGGCCCAATGAGGGCTGGAGACAGAGGCTCAGAGACTCAAATAAAATTATTATTTGTGCTTTCATATTATATTAATATCCGCATTATTTTTTTTATTAAGGAACGGCAAAGGTACAATTACGTTTTTATCTTTCTCTTTAATATAGAATAATAACGCATAGAATGATAGTTTCATATCAAACGAACTGTCACAAATGAGGCAAATATCAAATTCATGTAGGCTAGTTTTAGTAGTAGGTTAATTTTCGGTTTTAGTGAATATTTATATAAAAATACAAGTTGAAACGCGTTACTTCCTTGTGAAATGTGATGTTAGTATCTATTTCATGTTTATCTGACGTATTTTTACACTCATTTACCGCACATTTCGTCATTTTTAGCTAAAATTCTGGAGCTGTTCGCGGTACAAGTTGACCTTGAGCACTGAAGGCCCGCCCGCTCGTGTAGGCCCTTTTGGCGCGCTTCAATTTGCCTCACTTAGCGTGTGCGGGTTAGGTTTCTATGCGTAATTATTCTAAGAGTATAGCATACTTACCCTCGACTGCAACGCTTCGCGATGCGCTCATATGAACCCAAGTTGTTTACAAAGTTCAATACTGAATTCAATGAGTGCGAAAGAGAAATTCATCTTTACGGCGCGACACATGAAACAAAAGACTAGTACGAAAAAATTAGGAAGATTTGAGCGGCCCTACGTTGCCATACCGTGCATGCCCGATGTGACGACTAGGTGATTCTGCACTCCGCCTCCGCGCGCTGTTGCCAGTTTTATTTGTCAAATAACCAAACCGTTTTTTTTAGGGCGCATTTTGTTATGTTGTAATAGTTATTTGTTATGCAAGGCTGCAAAGTTGTTGTGCTTGTATTGAAATCTGAGCAAGCGAAGGAAGCGAAGATTGAACCACGAGCAAAAAAAGTAGATTCCTAAGCGACAGAGGGTTTCAAGCCAAGAGGCGCAAAACTAATGCTGCCTAGCGAAACACAACTTTTCAAAACACTATAGCGAGGAAAATGGTTAATGAAAAAATTCAGTGGAACTTCAAAACATCAGTTTTTTTTAATTAAAAGAAAAAGTTAATTTTTTTTTTTAATTTATTAAGGCTTTGGCAAAGCCATTAGCCTAAACATGAAGTTTGTTTCTGTAAATATGGCCGCCACAAAGAGGATAGGCAATTTGAGGCGGCGTGTTTGGATTGACTCGGGATTCCTTAAAACGGGCCGATACTGATATTCTAGTTCGAGATTCATATAATTTCGCGTTTTAATCTTCGATTAAGGCACAATAGCACTATCCTATTCCACTTTAAACTAGATTTCACAAAATAATTGAAAGTCAAAATAAAAACGACACTTTTCCCTCCAAAAGGTCCAGAGCGAATCTAGAAAAAGTTAACCTTCGGATGCGTTCTGAATTCTGAGTGTTCGATCTTTGTATTAATAATTATACAAACTAGTGGAGTCATTTCACAAAAAAAAATTGAACATCAATTCAATAAAAATTTAAATAAGGTTATTTTAGTTATTTCACGAATTCAATTAATTTAATAAACACAAATAGTTAACATTGTCAATTTAATGTCAACCATAATAAGAATAAAAAATAACAACTGATTTATATTACATAAATAAGTACTGTACGACAAATCGCGAACTTGAACGTGTCATTATCATTTTTTTCATCGAAAGGAAAAGTTTGGTGCACCACACCACAGTCCATCGTCAAGTTCGAATTTCAAAAACCTTTTTCACGCAGATTTCTAATGAGAAAGAAAGACTTTCCGAGCTGGTGAGGTGAAAAAATGATTGTTAAGAAGCGTAGTGTTGTTCAGTGGCATTGTTCAAAATGGAACAATATAAAGTGGGTTTGATATTTTATTTATAATTTTTTTATTTTTTTTTATATTTTATTTGTAAGTGAACTCCCACTGAAATCTCCCATGAGCCGCCACGAGCGGTTGGAGACATCACAAGTTTACTGAAGGCAGTGAACGCTTCTTCGGCGGACAAGTTTTATCACGATGTGTTACTTCACCGAAAAGCTCATTGTGAAGTTAACATTATTCCGTGGCCGAGTTGTTACCATACTGCAGCTTCATTTTGATTGCCTCTCCCGGTCGGAAACTACGTCTTTTCCGAGTCGTGGCGCATAATTGCGATTCACAACTGGCCGATCGGAAACTTTTGACATTTCTAAGCGAAACAATAGTTGATTTAGCTCACGAATTATAAAGGTATAGTAGGAATCAGGTTCATCTTCTCGCTCAGAAACCCATCTGATTTCGAGACTACCCTTTGAATTTGAATTTTATGCTTGTGTGTTTTGAATTGATTTGAATTAAAATCAGGACGCGGGTATGCCACGCAGAGTCCCTGGGCCGGGAGAAATATTTGTATGGCCTACATTTATTTCTCTCGTGAGTTTGGGTGTAATTTGTGGTTGTCTATGTGTCTGGCCATGGCACCCACAATACAGGGTTTCTCTAGTGCGGGCCATAGCCCACAGTTTTTTCGGTGTGTAAAAGAAACAAAACAACCTCCGAAAAAACTCGAAGGTACGAAGGCACGGCTTCTGCTTGAGACGCCACAGGTTAATTTCATTTTGAAGATTGTTCCATGTATATTTCATAAGTATTTTGTCCAAGAGCCTCGTTTCAAATGTAAATAACAATCTTATTTATTAGAGAAGATCGACACGAAATAGTGTTTTTGACGAAACGAAATTATGCCGTAATTTTACAGCACTAAGTGATTGCTATTCGCAAAATATTCTTTGTGAATACAAAATCATAGCCACTGAGGAAAGATCTCATAATTTCTTACTAAATGAATGAAATATTTATGATATTAAATTAATGAACTGAATATCCCTTTTTGTTTAAATTTACAATGAAAACTAAGACAATTTTTTTCTCTTGGAAGCATGCTTCAGTTCTTAACGACTGTTTTAAAATACTTACGTCCTGTTTTAAAATTTAATTTTGGTTTCAATCAAATTTAAATTTCATAAAAAACCGACCTCAAAAGTACGTGGAATTACGTCTATTTGCTAAGTTTCATTGAAATATCCCCTAGTTCACCACTATACAGGACTTGATACTGGAGATAATAAAAATAGGTTTTCACTACGACACTACTCAAAGTATATCGAGAGAAAAACGCCTTGAATTGGAGAAATAGCAAAATCAACTAAATAATTGCTAAAAGTAATTGCTCCTAAATTACAGTTAGGCGCTATTTATAAAAATGAATCTTCATGCGTGAACAGCCACCCTTTGAGGTGGATGATTTTCTTCAAAATGAAATGGGACCACTATGGAAATACCCCCTTTCCAACAAAAAAAAAGAACATACAGTCGAATTGAGAACCTCATCCTTTTTTGAAGTCGGTTAAAAATTGAATTTAAATAGGGACGTAAATATTTTAAAACCGGCGCGAAAAACTAAAAAATACTCCCCGGAAAATTTTTTATTGTAGGAAAAATTCAGTTCAATGTCCAATAATATGACAATCGATGTAATTGAGGGTATAGGTGACGTGAGAAATATAAGAGCCTGAAATGTGCTAATTAATTTGACACCACGGGTGATCAAGAGACTGTACTGTGGTTACATTGCCTTATGATAATATTTGTTATTCTGCTAAAATCTAGATGCAATGGCCGTTGAGTTTCAATAGAGTGTCAGCGGAATGGCAGTGATGGCATTCATTCATTAAATCACGATCGAGATTGCCTTACTAAAACTATCATGGAAATTAAATGTATTTTTAACGACTTCAAAACGGAAAGTAGTTCTCAATTCTACTGTAATATTTTACATCTATGTCACGCGATAATTTGTGAATCGATTTTAATGATTCTTATTTTATTGGAAAGAGGTACCTATTCTCAGTATTGGCCCCATTTAAATTTGAAAAAAATATTCCACCTCTAAACTAGGATACGAATACGGTTTCGCGCAGTTTCCTGGCAAACAACTTTTGAGGTCGGGTTTTTTTTATAAAAAAGTTATTACGTAAATTGGGGGGTTTTTTTTATCGCTTTATTATGAAACAAGTCGTGCGTCTGGTGGTAAGCGATACGCCTATTCATAACAGTTGCAGTGCCATTCTGAGTAAATCGCACTTTCGGTAACCGAGTTCAATAAAACTTGGCAAACATATGTAATTCCACGAAGTTTTGAGGTTGTTTTTTTTTATAATAAGTCAAATAATTATTAAGCCGTTATAGTGCATAATACCAAAAAAATGCAATCATGTTTGAATGTAGCTCGATGACTAGCCCCTGACAAACCTAACTTTTAGCAGAATATCATACGTACAAAATCCCATATACAGGCTCTATAAATACACAACTGCGATTACTTAAAATTAGAAGAGTTTGGGCTCACTTTGGACCACTATTAAACTCAGCCGTTGTAGCGTTCTTTCGGTACGTGACCATAATTATTTCCTTCAGAGGACATATATATATAAAGTAATAGATATATATATATATTCAGGTTTTTTTCTTTCAAAAGCGGTAGCACTCCCTGGACAGCATCAACGCCCTGCAATTGCCTCCTACTCCTATATAAGTATCGTACCTATCATGAAACTGGATCGAGATCCTAACGAAATATCATCATTCAGACCGATATCACTTATGTCATGCCTATGGAAAATTCTACACTCGATAATCGACTTAAGAATAGAATGGCTATTGACAAATATACCTTTTAGGAAAACACTATGGAGTTTAGGAAGTGCAGATCGTGTTTATATTTGGGTAGGGGACTTCACACAGATCATTAAATTGTTTTTTTTTTTTTTTTTTTTTTTTATACTTGACAGGCAAAGGACTCCACTCCACCTGATGTTAAGTGGAAAGTGGTATCCAAACGCGAAGGAACCTAGTTTAGTTTTGCAGGTATGAGCAGGTTTTAACACTATGTTTTCCGTCACCGAAAAGTTCAGAGGTGCAAGCCCGGATTCGAACCCAGGACACCCTGCCTGAGAGGTGGTAGTCACGGCTTATGATAATAAATAACTGTAGAAAAAAAGTACATATACATACGAGTGATAAGTATAAAGTAGTATTTTGTGTAGCATACGTGTGCGTGCTTATACGTGTTTCCAAAATGTAAAAACTTTAAATTAAAAAATATTAAGTCGGAAATTACAGGTTACATACGCGCGAAACGCACAAAGAGCCGTTTTTACTGGCAAACATGTACGTACGTTTATCTATACTTCCAAAATTTAATTACGTATAGTAACCCTTTCTTAATTAAGTATGCAAAATACGAGTAGTGTTTGATGTCGTATTACAACCTCCCTTCATGTAGGTAAAGCAGGGGAAGGTACAGTTGTTAACAGAAGTTCATATGAATAGTTATTTGATTAGTTTCGCACTCCGAGTAACGAGTGCGAGGTTCTTGGTACGATGAATAATCCTAATCATGAAAAATATTAACATTTCTGTTCATCAAGGACCAATCCCTAACTTATCTAGCAAAAATTAGAGGTAGCAAAGGTCAGGTCATATCGTCATTGTTGAACCCCTCCTCCTAGCGTCGTATACCTCATTAATGAGAGTCGTGACTCTGGAAACAAGCTCAGCATTACAACGCTGTGCCATCTGTGGCGGTCAGTGGTGTGACAAGACAGTGATGGCACTCATTCGTTCAATTACTAACAATCGACATTGCCGTATTAAAACTACCATAGAACTTACAATGCATATTTTCGACTCATCCGAAGAACATAGTCCGATGTGATTATATAGCGAAAAGAAAGTAAGTACGTTACGAGAATAATTTCGTTATTCAGACAAGGCCTATTGTAAAGGTGTTTTGAGAATTTATATATCTTATTTCGCTTCGGAAATATAAAATCGAACTAGTCGATCTGACATCTACAGCGAAGAAGAACGACCGAAATGTACTATGTCGAGAGAACAAGTAGTCTTGCACATAGATCTTTGTTCTACGGATGAGACGTTTTAATTTACATCACGTTTAATCTGCAATTTAGTCTTGAAATCATCTAATATATATAAATAGAAACGAAATGTCATTTATTTTATTTGAAAACTATTCTGCTATAATTTCGGTGACAACTGCGCTCCGATTGGCCAGCCAGAATTCGAAACAACGGAAGATTGTCGTCTAATTAAAAAAAAAATTGAAAAAATTACATATTTAATTACCAATGAAATGTGATTCCGTTTGTATTGTAATTAGATATTTTGCTGCTTTTCCCACCACCGAATAGAACAGAATAGTTAGAGATACTATCTTTATTACAATAAATACACAATATTTTTGAAATATACAAAGACGTATACTCATGTCAATTGTTGGCGGTGTACTATTCCAGCTTTCCAATTAGTGATTTCAGTGCAAACGAGAGTTGATATTTAAGATTTGAAATTTAAGTGTTATAAGGCCTATTTGCCTGATGAGTTGCCAGGGATGGATGGTCGTTATTTCGTCTCTATTTCCGGTTATAAACTCGATGTTTCAAATTAATGTTAATTTTTGTAGACTATGGCAAAAAATGGCTGTTGAATAGTAGCTCGATCTCGATCTTTGAGCAGAATATCAAACTTACAAAATCCTGCTATTGATACTTTATAGACTCACAACTGAGATGTTTTAAAATCAGCAGACTAGAAGTCTTGCAAGATTTGTCCGTAGCGTTAATCCCCACCGCCATCACCATATCTTCCAATTCAAGCATTGGGATCAACAAGGGCGTTTGGCACCCAAAGCCGTTTTAATGTTATTGCGTCAAAACATGTAAAACACTAAATGATTATCACTAGTATCAGGTTTCTTACCACGGTATGACTTCTTTTTATTTTCCCGATATTTCGGAACGGTTGCACGCTCCATGGTCACTCACTCACTCAAATAAAAAGAAGTCATACCGTGGTAAGAAACCTGATACTAGTGATAATCATTTAGTGAATAGCGACGAAAGTCTTAAAATCTTTGTAAAACACTGTCTAGTATCTTGTGTCAAAGACTCATTTCGATCTCCCTTCTAGATGGCGTAAGTTTCATTAATTTAGAAGGTGGCGCTTCGCCCTTGTGGCCTGGATTATGAATGTGCGTTCGAATTCGGACACGTTACCACGTGTAGTTTGTAAAAACTTGTTTAAATGTAAAAAAATGTTTGAAACTAGCGACCTCATCCTCAACATGGAGCATCTAGGAGGCGAGTGAGACCTGTTGAAGATGAATCTATCGATTCATTTGAATCCAGCGAATTTAATAAATGATTAAAAATACATTTAAATTATTTTCAATGTAACTTTTAAATAAGACTGATTCACAATTTATTTCCTTAAAAACCAATAATAAAACGAACGCCACATAATTTACAGGTTTCGTGCATCAAGGGCGCATAACACAAGGAAAAAAATATTTTCAAACGTTTCTAATTGTTTTAAAATTATAATAACACCTGAATCTTTTGCGCTAAATCATAGGACAAATAAATAATAAAGTATATAAGAGTCACATTATAAATATTAAAAAAATATGTCACATTAAATTTTATTTTAAATTTTTTCGAATCTCACATTTACGTGATACGCACTTGTTACACCTAATGCTTCACTTAATGTTCACTACTGAACATGTGATCGAAAAGGATTAACGAGTATTGACATGCTTGCCATTGTTTCATTGCTTATTTTAAAAATATATTTTCTGGCTCGATCTTAGTCTGCAGCTTAGTTCCTACATTTATTAATAAGTAGAAGTTTATGTAAGTATATTTATATATTTAAATATTATGGTCATTTATTATTTCATAATATGGTAATGTTATATTTAAATTATGAACATTTTTACCACTACGTCTCCCTCTCTGTTCAGTTCTCCTCTGTCTCAAGTGTTGTCTGGAAGAGAACGCTTTCAGCGATAAGGCCGCCGTTGGCCATATTAATTCTAAGTTTTCTATGTACTGTTTTTGTTTTTCTTTTATGTTTGAGCAATAAAGTGTATTTATAATCTATCTGTTTTTATAATTTTATGTACAAACGTAATTACCTACTGCTGCACATCTTCTAGATTTATTACCTAGTTATTCTCAACGTTACGTAGTGCAATTTACTCGCATTTCATTATGTCAACAATGTTTTAAATATACGAGGATGGAAAGAACTCTGGAACAAACATTATAAAATCCAATTGTTCGTTGATTTTTGACGACGACTGTACCAGACACGCCCTTGACAAATTGTATTGTTTGTCTGTATAATTAATGAGCCGAGCTTGCCGCAAATTAGTGGTCGTTGTAACTTTGAATCTTATTTTGCTAAACATGATAAAGAAAAAAAAACTGATTCTAATAAAATGTTTAGAACGTTTCGCGAATTCATAAATGTATCAATCACAATAATTCATTACAAAAAATTGTTGCAGCATTAGTTGTGCTTGTTTTTGCAATCCTCGTGCTCGTTGCTGCAATTATCGTGTTTGATAGACTTCGATTGACACACGTTACATTATATCTTTATTATCTGCCTCTGTGGCCGAACGCTTGCCATGCCACGACTATACGACTGAACGACTGCCACGCAGACTTCCCGGTTTCTCTCTCGTGAGTTTGGGTTGTCTATGTGTATGTCTGTGGCACCCGCGATACAGGGTTTCCATAGTGCATGGCTATGAAGTGTGTACTCGTTATATGTTATTAAACACCTTATTTATTTAAATTTATTTTTCAGCGCATCATGAAATAAATCAACGTGATATTTACTAAACACACCAATGTTAAATCACGCGATTATGGCTGCTTTTTATAATGCCAAGAGAAATAAAAAGTGCATACAAATCTTATAAGTTAAATTCGTTCTCTCTAGAAAAGATGTCATTTTGCAGATGTGTCTTTATTTCACTAAGAACACAAGTTGACAGGTCCCATGTGCCTGTAATTTCACCAGTACCCTTACCATTCAAAATCAGAATGCAATAATGCTGACATTACTGTTCGACGACAGAAATAGGCAAGCTGGCAGTACTTCCCTGGATGAACTCTTTAACAAGGACCACTACTGTTACTAATATAAATATTAGCCTAAATTTATAAATATATATGTATTATTAGCGAATTTCTAAATATATGTCTATAAAAATGAACGTGTATATGAAGAGTCCAGGGAAAGAATAATCAAAATCACTTGAGGAGAACTTAGGGAAAAATTTGTTTTAGTTTGAAAAAACTGTTCAATGTTGGTGTTCAAAAAGTGTTCAAAGACACGCAAAAATGCTACTGGAAATAAAATCAATGTTGACATAATGTGTGCAACCCTATACCCAAAAAAACCTTTATAAGTCTTATTCAAGTCAACCGTGACCATGGGACCTGTAAAGGGCCCGAAACGTCGGTTTGTTTGAAAAAACAAATATACGCGATTTAAATCCGGAAAAATAGTTTCGTTTCCTATGTGTAACAATCGCGAAAACCTAAGAACTCGATAAGTCTTATTCAACTTTTTTACCATTTAGTCTCAAGCATTTTATGCCTAAAATAAATAGTTCATTTTTCAGGATATTGGAATCAAAACATGTTCTTATGTGACTTTGTTCGTTCTTTCCCTGGTCTCCTCATTTGTTTACCCAGTATGCGCACGTGTATTATTCATTCGATTGCTATAAAATTGTCGTCAGTGGTCATACTCACATACTTTGAGGCTATCTTTTGCAAAACTAAGAGACAAACAGGTTTTTATTACAGTAGCATTGCAAATCAAAGTACTGACAAATATTTGGGTCGTTTTTTATAAAAAAAATAAGTGCGCATTAGACCTCCTTATGGAAAGTGACCACGGGGTATGCACAATGCAAATGTACAATGTATAATCAGTCTCGCCATGAAAATACCCAAGTTATAGTGTTTAGGGAACAAGTGTTAGATTCAGTAGCAGTAGAGCTCTTTGTGCAAGAGTTCGTCCAGGTAAGTAATGTCAGCATTACTGTGTTCCGGTTTTGAAAGGTAAGGATGCTGGTGAAATAAAAGGTATATGGGACTTGTCAACTTATGTCTCAGGGTGACGGGCACAGAAGATGTGCGCTTTAAATCTTTACGATTCAAAGAGCTGAGTGGCGCTGCAACTGTTTTGGACAGGCGTGTACCTTACCATCAGGCGCACGACTTGTTAGTACCGTCACTTGATATTATAAAAAAAAGTCTGAAGGCAAAGAACACCACTCCATAGCAATTCACCATATAAATGTGGAAGCGTAAAACACTTCCTTCGTGTGATTCTAAATTTGAACACAGGGGGTGAAACCTAAGCCTACGTATTCTCATTGAGTAGCACGCTTATTACCTTCAAACCAATCTAGTAACTTACAAATAGGTTATAATAATCCATCACAATTCAATATTACATACCTCGAACACAACGTTAAGATTATAATCCAAAACGAAAACACAACACTAGCACAAGCACACGTTTAAAAAACGAGAATCAGACCATAGACTACATTAATTAATTAAAAACAACGCGAAGCGCATCCTAACCTACACGTAAAACGGAACAGACTAACCTAAAAATCTTACGCCCGCTTCGTCATCAAGACATAAAAATTGACCGGCTATAAACGTTTAAAACTGGCCACATGCTTCTAAAGTTTAATTTATAACCAACCTTATGGCTGTAGTAAAAGATTTTAAAATAACAAGACAAAAAGTCGTTGGCACGGAACGCGGGAATCTTTTGTAAGGACCTTTTCTACCTGCGTTCTTTTTTTCTTCCTGCAAATGCGTGGAACATTGACCATAAAGCTACAAAAATTATCATTTCAACTTTATTAACAACACTTTAAGCTTTACTATTTATTTTGTCGGTGTAAAATATAAAATGGTATTCAATTGCAAAAGCCCCATACTTTTTCTATGCAGTTTCGATGAAACATGAATCAATCAGTTGTCTTCGAATGTTTTCTACGAAATTTTAGAACAGAAGACGTAGTGGTAAAATAATAATAAAATTCATTATTTTATCTTTTCTTACAATAATGGACGAGTTTGTTTACTTAGAGATAACGAACATACACCCACCAATGTCACTTAGAAAAACATTGTGAACCATTTATTGTACAGCTATGTGTTCAAATCAGTTCAGAATGAACTCAAAAAGAATATTTATTTCATTTACATATTTACATTAAATTTTTTTGACGCACACACTAATAGCCCCGCAGTAGGGTAACCACAAAGTACACCCAAACTCACGAGAGAAATAATTGTAGGTCATACAAATATTTCTCCCGTCTATAGAAATATTATGTAACCCGGAACCTCTGCGTGGCAGTCCAGCCAGCATGTAACCGTCCAGACACGGAGGCAGTTAATAATAATAAAATAATTTAGTAGCAGTAGAGCTCCTTGTGAAAGAGTTCGCCAAGGGTAGTACTGCCACATTACCTATTTCTGCCGCCAAGGAGTAATGTCAGCATTACTGTGTTCCGGTTTTGAAGGGTAAGGAACTTATGACTCAGGTTGACGGGCGCAGTGGCTGTGCCCTTAGGATTTTTGCGATTTAAAGCTCTGAGTGGCACTGCAACTGTTCTGGAGAGGCGTGTAGCTTACGATCAGGCGCACGATTTTGTTCGTCCCGTCACTTGATATTATAAAAAAAAATTCAATTTTTCAACAAACAATGCATTATACTGTAATTATAACAAAATTTAAAATAAGTTGAGTAATAATTTTATGCAATAAAAATTTAGTTCCTAATAGAGGGTATTACAATTACTAATTATGCTTCAATTGCCTTAGGAAATTCGGGTTATATTGAAAATTAAACTTTACAAATAGGCGTTACACGTTTAGAATCACAATATCACGTTTGTAGCAGTCGAGAAACAGGGTCGAACTCGGATTAGTTTTAGCCTATTAAAGTTGGCCCGTGTGACCCACGCTGTCCCAGAAGGAGTGCTCTCTGTAACACGTTTGTTACATTTTTGGACGCCTGCTGGCTGTGTATGACTAAAGATATTTGGTACATGTACTTTTGGATTGCATTATTTCGCTATAAATAAGAAATTTAAAAAGACCGTTAAATCCTGACTCAATAATAAGAGTTACGATGATATAGAAGGCTTGCTATATAAGGCATTACACATACAGGTAGGTACTGTGACATTGGCAAATTTTTACGTTGCACACACATTATTTATAACTAATCTCTCAAGCTGTAAGGTTAGCATGAAAAAGTGCGACATACGGCCTATTTAGATGGAGAGAGTTTCTCATCTCGAAGACACGATTACCGAAAGAATATAAAAAACTTTCCTCGTCTAAACATTCGCGATTATCTTCCTTCCACGTGAGCGATAATCGCCTCGCCTTTGAATATTGAACGTCTCCATGTAAACACAACTTGAAAGCAAAAATCGTATTTCGAGTTTTTGTGCCAGTCGCTACTATGAGTGCACTGCGCGAGGGTGTTTTGATTATCGTTGCTATTCTAAGACAAGAATTAATGAAACGAGAACGAAAAACATATTGGGTCAACAAATGTTATAAAATTAAAAAAAAAATTGTATTCCTGTAATGCAATCTGAGTGCAATGAACCTAAATATTAGCAGCAGTTCCAAATTTGATATATGCAAAGTCATTACCGCAGTAATCATTGAACTCGAATGGCCATCCTCGCACTCAAAACGGTTCGAACCTGAAAAAAATGTCATACGAGATCGTGTTTATACCATACCATACATATTTATTATACCATATATATTTCTCTGTGTAGACAATCGAGGAGGCGATTAAGTTGCACAAGAAGCTTAGATACAGGTTTGAGTACAGCCGGATCAAGGACATTTTTTTTAGAGTTCCATCTTTGTATTAAATTAACACAAACTAGTGCAGTAATTTCCGAAAAATACTCGTATAATTGAATATCAAGAAGTTTTACTATCGTGTGTATAAACTTAATATTATTTATTTATGGATATCGTTTACTAAAAAAATAAAGTTTCAGCTGCAGTCAGAACGCGAGGCAATGAAAAAAAAAACACATAGTGTATAGACAACCCCTGCATGAGTTTCGGTGAACATTGTTGGGATGTTGTTACCCGTTATTCGAGATAATAGACTGCAGTGTTATAATGTACTTGTGTTGAATCGATTTACAAATTATTTGGTGGACACTTCTCGGTTTCGGTTCAGATATTGTTGGGTAACATCGTTAGTCTGTATGTAGAGGGAAAGTTTAAGAGCCAATCATAATATAACCTTCCCGCGTCTGAGTGTTCGAGCACTTGGAGTCTTCATGCACAAAAAAATGATAATCTAAGGCTTATCTTTCGTTAAGCTCAAAGCTTTTGCTTAGCCGTGATCACAAAGACAGAGTTACGCAACTGGTGGTGAAATTACAGGCACATGGGACTTATCATCTTATGTCGTAGGTGACGGGCGCATTGGCAGTGATCAGATTTTGAGATCACCAGCGGCACGACTTGTTCGTCCTGTCACTTGGTATCATTGACTTACAAATAAATGGACGACGGGTCTAATACAAAAACCACGAAAAAAATGTCCCAAGTCAACCTATTTAAACGTAGTGACATGTAAAGGAATATGAAAAAGCTAAAATGTTGAATTTAAATTGTAATGTCATCGCAGTACTGTCTAATTTTGCTTGATTCGCTGTCAGTCGAACAAACGAAGACTAAAGCGCGAATGACGCTCTGTATACGATTTTAACGCCCTATAAGTTCGGACACTTTTTAGCGCGGACCCGACGTCCATATAATTGTAAGTCAATGCTTGGTATTATGAAAAAAATCAAGTTCTAATTTTGGTGTGGTCAGCGACAGAGCTGCATACCTGATTTTAGGGATCTGAAAATATTAACCATACCATCAATATTCATTTATGAGGCTTGTGTTTTTGTTAAACAAAATCTAGGCAACTTCAATTTTGCCCAAAACAATATATCCCAGAAACCCAAAGGAATAAAACACCGACGTCTAAAGTTCGCGGAATTACATCTATTTACCAAGTTTTATTGAAAGTGCACGAAACCGGATTCATCCCCTAGTTTGTCACCCATATAGGGGTGGAATATTTCCTTCAAATTTAAACGGGACTTATATACTAAGGTACTTTCTTTCTAACAAAAAAGAATCATCAAAATCGGCTCAGAAATTGCGAATGTAAATTTCGAGTTATCGCGTTTTTTGAAGTTGGTTAAAATAGAAATACGAGACAAACAACGCCCAAATTTGCAATTTTACATTAGAATGATATTTGTATTAGCACCCAAATTATTCAATAAATTACCGGATGTTTGTATTTAAAATGAAATTTGCATAATTTGTTGCTTACTTGTTATTACAATATTGACTTAATAATATAAAATTTAACTAACGTAGGATATATTTTTGGCAGCCAATTTTTTTTTAAATTCAAATGTTTAAGTTTGTTTTTTGATACTGTACAAATTTGACTTTATATGCATGCTATATCAAAAGTAGAACAACAAAGTGTAAAATATTCGCATGTTGGTTTAGCTGAAATGTAAAATGTTTTGATCTAATATAACAGAATATGAACCGCCATTGATACAATATTACTTAGCAGAACAATATCTCGTATTACTGTTTGATAGTGAAGAGGCAAGTCCTCGAGTTACTAAACTTCTGTGCCCTCAATGTGCGCAAAGGCTCGCCACGAAGATTCGCTACATTCACGGAAGAAATTTATGTGGTCTGTGGCTACGTTAGTCACCTTCGAGCGCACCAGAACCAACCTAACTAGGAGTCGTAGTGGTCGCCATGAACACGGTTGCATAGATACATACGTAGATAGATACGGATTGACATTTTACACTTAGACCACACCCCGAACACAACAACATACGTTAGTAATATATGTTCGTGCAAATGTGTGCGTGAAGTGGCAGGGTTAGCATAATACATCTCATTATACTGATATAATAATAGGGGTTGATGTTGCTCGCTTCCGTAGGTTTACCATTGAGACTCTACAAGTGACCCCTGGGTGGTGGTAAAGAGCAACAACTACCGGTGGTAGGCTTCAGCCGTGGCTGGTAACCACACTCCCGCCGCAGTCGAGTCGCCAAATGGTTTATCCGTGTTCCGGCTCGTGTTCGGGAGTTGCCATTAGGAAGTCGGGTCTGAAAAGTTACATTCCGTCTAACGACGAGTAGTAGCTGCTTGTACTGCCACACTGAGCACTCGGTTCTGGAGGCTAGCGGGATCCGAAGCATGGTGCACCGCTGGCCGACCGTGCGAAGTTGGGGGCCCAAGTAGCGAGAACGGAAAGCCAACCGTGAAAGGCTGCCCCGCCTCCCAACGGAAAATCCCGGATTGCTCCACCTTGCCGGTTGGCGACCGGAAGGGAGGACCAGGTGGCCATCTCCTGCGTCCCCGCAGTCTCCAAAACGATTGTACCCCGTGTGGCAGTGTGAGTTTGCTGCTTGGTTGGACGACGCAATGCCTCGTTCAACTACCTTCCTCCTGCCTATTCGCTTCTCCAATTTAAAATTAGGAGTCACAAAAAAGGAATATATTTTTCACAGCGGTTGCACGTCCTTCCATTAAAAGTGCACCTCACCAACATCAGAGGGCTGCATTTAAATTTCGAAGCGCTCCACCACCACCTGGAAACCGATAAACCGCAGCTGCTGTTCCTCACCGAGACGCAGATCAGATGTCCAGTCGAACACGTGTCAGTCGACACGGCGTACCTCAGCTACCCAGGGTATACTCTGGAGCACAGGTTCCCACCTAGTGCCGGAGTCTGTGTGTACGTTCATGATGACATCTGTTTCAAGCGTGTCAAGAACCTTGAGGCACCGACTTTTTCTATTTTGTGGCTTCTGGTTGACACAGGAGTTACCCAAATAGCATACTGCTGTGTCTACCGCTCGAACAGTGGTGATCAAGAGTCAACCAAGCTGTTCCAACATCTGAGCGAGACGTCTGATGAGGCTCAGCTCAGGTATCTAGCGGCGCAACTAGTAATTCTGGGGGACTTTAATGCACACCATCAAGAATGGTTGTTCCCATACCAGAGGACCGATCATGCTGGGGAGAGAGACGCGAAAATTTGCGTTATCGCTAAGCCTTTCCCAGCTTTTCAGTGGCACTACAAGGATCCCAGATGTTGAGTGTCATACGGCTAATTGCCTGGACCCCTACTGCTAACAACTGATCTAGATCGATACTCGGTGGTTGTGGATGCACCATCGCGTACCTCTGACCATTGTCTGGTGACAGCTATATCCGTATACTCCCCATCCGATCAGGGCCTTAGTGGTACGAGACGGGTGTGGCGATACAGGTTAGCAGATTGGGACGAAATGCGCCATTTTTTTTGCTTCATATCCCTGTTAGGCTTGCTTTACTTCAGGAGATTCGTCGAGCTGTGCTGATGCTGTAGTTGAGATCTTGGGATTGGGCATGGAGTATTATATACCATACTTCGATGTACCCAATGGACCCCAATCTCGTCCATGGTTTAACGCGGACTGTAGTCGTGCTGAAGCACAAAAACAGTCTGCGTTCCAAGCTTGGGCAGATGCTCGACTACGCAAAGCTCCGAATACTCGGAATCTGAAGAAAGCCTTTAATAAAGCCGCCAAGAAGTTCAAAAGTGTGTTACGCAGGGCCAAGTTCGATCATGTGCGCCGTATAGGGGCCAAGCTTGCCTCTTTTCCAGCAGGCAGCAAGTCCTTTTGGTCCCTGGCCAAAGCCATTCCCCGATAAGAATTCTCCGAAAGATATTCCCCGGATCCGCACGAAGCGTTTCGCTTCCACATTTGTTCCCCGAACCGAATTCCCGAATAGGCATAATTTAGGTGTGCATGCAACAACGTCGACTTCTTCGTCACTTTCCATCAGGAGAAATGGAGGTCAAATGCGCAATTATTTTTATTAAAAAAATGTGTATTATATATTACTCTCATTGACTTACAAATAAATGGACGACGGGTCTAATACAAAAACCACGAAAAAAATGTCCCAAGTCAACCTATTCGAAATTTAAATTGTAATGTCATCGCAGTATCGCGCTATCAGTAGAACAAATGAAGACTAAAGCGCAGTGTCGCGCTCTGTATACGATTTTAGCGCCTTACAAGTGCGGACACTTTTTAGCGCGGACCCGACGTCCATATAATTGTAAGTCAATGATTACTCTGCATTAAATAAATGAAGAAAACAATAACTGAATGTGTCTCAGACATAAGTTTTCTTACTTACCTCGTTTCATTTTTCGGAAAACAAAAAAAATTCCTCTCCTTATCCTATTTGAGATAACGATAAACAACCGTAAGCAGCATAACTCACGACCATCATAATTACGAACATACAATGATGTTATATACCAACGTACAAGTTTCTTAATGAATAAATGAAAACTATATTCAAATATAACTCGCCGACAGCTTTGTTGCCAATATGACCTTCAATGAGCGGGGCGTGGTGCGGTATTTAAATCTAGGGAGGGGTGGAGAATGTCCGTTCTCGTTACTTTTTGGTTCTCTGCTTAGACATTATGACCATATATGTATTGGTACCTGCAATTCAGAGGCCAATAAATTACGAAAAAAACTAAAATTTAATTCAATTTTAGTGAAATAACGTGCTTTTCTCTGTGGGGCTAAGGTTTTTCATAAAGGTATTTTGTGATAATAACCTACAAAAATGCCTACTAAAATAATGGTAGCAATACTCTTAATGGAGACATTTCGTTTTAAAATGCTAAGACGATTTTTGAAACTGAATTACGTCTTTCATTTTTAAATTAATCTGGTTTACAAAATTTCAGTTATTCATAAACTGATCTTTTAGTCGTCAAACATTTTCTCATATCAAAGGCTTCAAAATCGCAAAAAATTTCACCAATCATTTTGCAGCAAAACAACGGCGAAATCACACCCATAAAACATGAGTAAAGAAAAAATACACGTCAACCTTTCGAAAAGGTGCCAACATTTTACCTATATATTTGTTATATTAACATAAACAAATACAACGGATCCCCATTACGGATTTCCTCGTATTCGACTGCCAAAGGACCCGCACCCCATTTGCATTGTCTGTTTGCACGGTGCTCGAAAAAGCAACTTCTTAATCTGGGCCATGTTTGTTGGTGGACATCTGTCACACCAAATTCAGTTTATTTTATAAGGATATTATTGCCAGGCCGTACGTCAGTCAGTCACCGATACATCTAGGCGAATTATTCTTATTTTTCGTAGTTTGTTGTTCATTGTTCATGACAACCTCGATGGCCCAATGGTTTGCACTGTCGGATCTAAATGAAGAGGTGCCAGGTTTTCCGGTAGGATTTTTTTTTTAATAAACGCGCACACTTACTAAGGAAACGCTGTATCGCGGGTGCCACAGACACACATAGATAGCGACAAATTACACCCATACTCACGTGATAAATAAAAGTAGGCCATACAAATATATCTCCCAGCCCGGGAATCAACCCCAGACATCTGCGTGGCAATCCAGCATAGTAACCGGTTTCGGTCACAAAGACAGTTTTACAAACGTACTTTTCTGAATTGGTTCAGCTCTGGGTGTCTTGAAAGGATATTCCCTAATTTGGTAATTAGTGTGGTCACACCCCAGACTCTCCTTACAACCTACTACTACTACGTTCAGCAAGGCGCTGTATGCACACGCGCAAATGTGTGCGTGAAATGGTAGGGTTACCTATCACTTTCTTGTACCATTTATTATCTGGTTTAATTCATCGCAAATGTAAATAATATAATCAAAAATAGAAAGATAACCAACGTATCGTAATGTATATAATATGATTATAAAGTATATCAATGATTTTAATGTTTATGTACTAAAGCAACAGTCAATCACATCAATTAAGTTAAATAAAGTCAAATAAGTAACTTAAACAAAAGCCTTAACATAACAAATAAATAACTACCATAATTACACAAAAATATTTACTTTGAAATGACTATGTCTAAATAATCTGTTATGATATCGCATTATATTATTTAATTTGGAAATCTCATAAAAATGTTTTTGAACGAATGAAACTCCTTTCTTTATGCCATTTAAATGAAGATAAACAGCCATACGTTTGTAATAAGTAAATTTAAAGTGCTTAAGCATCACAGACGTCCGTCCTTGAACGGCTCGCTGATAGCCTTTGATACCGTTCAGTCAATGTCGCAATAACATGCAGGGCGCGCAGTGGTATATCAAGCTAGGGAGAGACGGAGACTGACTTTTCTCGTAACTTTTTTATTCTGTGGTTTGATTGTCTGGCACATTATTGTTATTTTCATAACTTAGCTGATGTTTAGATAGAGCTATTCAATATTCGTGACACGGTGAAGTACTAAAAATTGTTTTCTTCTTCTATCTATTTTACGTAAACTAACAAAGTAATCAGATTAAATAGGGCTACAATACCTTTAAATCACCATGCTTTTGATGAAAATTACCTGAAACAAAAAGAACCATTTACTTACTTGGCATGGAAATCACAAGCAGTAACGTGAGCATTACTGCATTCGGGTTTTGAAGGGTAAAAAGTACTGGTGAAATTGGATTAGTCAACTTATGTCTCAAAGTGAAGGGCACAGTGGCAGTGCCCCTCAGATCTTTGCGTATGGACAGGCGTGTCGCTTACCACCAGGCGCACGACTTGTTCGTCCCGTCACTTGGTATATTAATCCAAGCTGAGATCAACTTTAATTCAGACATGACGTCATCACGATCATTCGCCATTGTTATTCGTGTTGGTGTAACACAAGGCCACGTTTTGAGACTTGAAGTCAGCATTGCTCAGTGGCAAGGTTTGAATTATGAAGGCTTTAACGCTCTGTACCTCTACGAGGAGCTTTCGAATATTCCAAATATATTTACTGTTAAATTTATGGAGAACATTCTGTCACAGATGCATTTTAAGTGGGATTTATGTAAATACTATATTTACTTGTCAAATTTTTAGCATACAAACACGTTAAAGTATGTTGTTATTGGACAACGTCACTATGAACCCACTGCTGGGCACTGGTCTTCTCTAAGGAGACGGTTTGAGTCACACTACCTTCTTTGACATAACTAACGCATTCGCATATTGGTATCTTTCGAAATATCGAAACATACATTTTTTTAACAGAAAAATGTTAATTAAACTGATTTTGCTTAACAATAAAACTAAATAACATATAAAAAACCGCTTACAGGGAGTAGTAGATCTGGTATCACTGATTTCAGAAATGTTCATAACTCATGACAAAGAGGGCAGTGTACTCCACCAAGCATCCGTGGCCAAAAATGCAGCCAAGGCGCTTGGCATCCTTTCCAAGGTGAGGCTGTTACTTCACACCGGGACAGTTGCTTCAGTTGTACCAAGCACAAGTCTGGTCGTGTATGGAGTACTGCTGCCACTTATGGGATGGCTCTGCTAAATACCAACTGGCCACCTTGGATTCAATCGACAAGCAAGCCAAGAGGCTTATTGGTGACTCGGAATTAGTAGAGGTGAAGCTGCAGAGCCTGGAACACCGCAGTAGATTCCAAATTCCAAATTCAAATTACATTTATTTGCCACACACAAAAAATACTTAAAATACACAAATGAAAAATCTAACATATAAATAGTAACTAAAAATATAAAACTATATCTATGGATACAGATGTGTGGCGAGGATCCCGAGCTCAGTATACGCTGCAGACCAAGTTTGCAACATATACTCACGTTTGTGTAACAGGCAATTTATGGAACAAAATTAATACAGACCTTAAATTAAGCTAGTTGAGGAGCGCGAAAGTACAAAAGAAAATAAAATAAAATAATAATAACAATTTACACAACAAAAACCGACAGCGATTATCAAGTTTACGTAATAAACGGTTGAAGGGAGAAAAAGAAAACAAAAGCACAACAGTTATCCTAAACAGAAACTTACAAAATACGTACGTCTAAAATTTACAACATATTATGATGACCCTGGGGTGATTCAGCAGAAGAGGTGCCTGCTTATCGAGAATTCCATAGGATATAACACGGAGAGTGTGCAATGGAATTACACGATTTAATTAATTCCGCCTTCCTCTTTCCGTTATCGCAGGAGTTGACGTCGGTTTGGGTTCCACCTCTATGTTGCGGATATTCCAAAGAATCGTACGAAGTGCTACGCTTCCACATTTATATGGCGAACGGAGTGGAATTCCCTGCCTGCAGATTTATTCCCTGAACGTTACAACTTGGGTCTTTTAAGAGAAGATCTGTGAAGATTTCATCAAGATGTTTTCCATTGCCGTTAACGCGAGCTATTGCTACTCATCATTCACAAACGATCGTAATGTAGATATTAAAGCCAAGGTACATTGCGACGCAATGAATCGAGCCGTTTTAGTTTTATGACATTAAGTGACGGAACAAAGAAGTCGTGCGCCTGATGGTAAACGACACGCCCATCCATAACAGTTGTATTGCCACTCAGAGCTTTAAATCCCAAAAATGTGAGGGTCACCGCCATTGCGCCCGTCACCTTGAGACATAACTTGACAAGATCCATGTGCTTAAAATTTCACCAGCACCCTTCAAAACAGGTACGCAGTAATGTGATGTCAGTACTTCTTAGGTCCAACTCATTCACATGGAGCCCTACTGTCACTAAATTGTATTATAGAATCAATGCTCTTTAAAAGATTTTCTGATTTTGTGAAGACGAGTGTCAATAACCGCCAGTTAACCCCCAGATCTTGGTGATACCTCATCGGTTAATACTACAATACTATAATACTACAACGCACCCGTGAAAACTTGACTTCAACCTTAGCCAAGATAACATAGAGCACAAAATTACGGTAAATGCGCCAAGTAGTCAACCCGTTCTATCAAGATTTCCTAAGACCGAAATTGCCACTAATTCTCGAGTAAACCACGATACATACAAAGCAGCAAAACATGAGCTTAATTTGTCGCCTAAACTTCGGCCTGTGAGCCACTCTACCTAGACTAGACCAGACAAATTAGATAACGTTGTACTGAGATATAAAGTTACTACTACTAGATGTGACTTCTTATGTTTTTTATTTCTGGAAATCCAAATGACAGGACGAACAAGTCATGCGCGTGGTGTTAAGTGTCACGTCTGTCCATAACATGCAGCGCCACACAGAGACACTGCCACTGCGCCTGTCACCCTGAGACATACGTTGACAATTCCCATGTGCCCGTGATTTCATCAGCACCCCTTACCCTTCAACGCCGTTACATAGTAATGCTCACATTACTGTTTGGCGGCACAAATAAGTTTCACAAGGAGCAAACGTCTATGAATGAATGTACAGGGTTCTAAGTCGATCTACTGAAACTACATTCAAATAATTGATTATCAATTTTGAGCAGAGCTAACCATATTTGTTAACGTAACAAGCCTGTGAATAAATATCGCATCTAGCAATAACTTTACATCTACGTAAAGTCTGACTACGTTCTGTCGGACTTATGAAACTACGTTCGCTTAACTGATAACCAATTTTGGGCAGTGTCAACAACGTTTGTTAATATCCAAAGGGAGTACAAGTTGTAGTCGTATCTAGTAATAACTCTATACAAAAGTAGTCTTTAATTACTGTCGGTCGGACTAATGAAACTGCGCCCGCGCAATTGAATACAAATTTTTGAGCAGCACCGAAAATTGTCAATGCAAAAAGTTGGCCCGAGAAGATGTCGCGTCCAGTAATAACTTTAGACTAACTTAATGTCTAACTACGGTCGTTCGGACTAATGAAACTACACTCGCGTAACTGAATAACAAATTTGGGTATAGCGCAAACAATATTTATCAATGTCTGTGTGTTCCAGAACTTTTGTAACTTAAATTTTTTGTGAATTTTTTTACGTGGAGAAATTAGTTTTGTAGTTTCGAGCGAGGTTTTGTTTACATTCTATTTATCTAAAGTTTCTTGGCTCATTCTGCTCTAGGTAATAGATGTAGAATCAAGAATACATTTTGTACTTCCATGACAATAAAATTTTACTACGGGAAATCATCTTGCAGGTTGATAATGAAATAATTTTATTATTTCACTATTATTTATTACTAATTGAAGTAAACGATTTTTTTTTAAACAAACGACTACAATAAGATTCAGGGGGATAAATTAAGATGATCATTTCTTAAGTTTAAAACTTACATTAAAAGTATTTAAATTAAAAAGTCATATTACAAAATTGAAGAGTATGTGTTAGATAAAGAGAAGATAAGTTTTTACGACAAGCATGCACCATTACGCTCCGTGAAACTGAAAAGACCACCTGCGCCCTGGATCACTCCTTTGGTGCGTTTAGCATTGAGGAGGAGCGACAGAGATTTTCGTAAATTTAAACCTTGTAGGTCTGAGGAAAACTGGGCTACTTACAAGTCTCGTAGAAATAGCTGTAAAAAGATGGTGAGAGCTGCAAAGCGTCGCCATTTTCATGACACTCCATGTTATACGGTTGACTTATTATGGGAAATCATTTTGAATTTAAATGACGTATAAACTTTATCATGGGTAATCTTGGGTAACCTTGTAGTTCCATGACAATATTTTTTTTTTCATGAGTCAGCATGCCTTACGAGTTTCTCCCGTTGCAAGTTTATAAATTTTTCAGTTTGTTTTAACGGCTTTTTTTGCCAAAGGGCCACCAGTGAGAAAGCTACGAAAGTATATAAAGTTTTTATGGAAACTCAACACTTATCGTACTCTGAGGGTCGACTGAAGTTTTTGGACACGATGGCACAAAGTGAGGCTCTAGATAATATTTTCAACGGTACAGTACATGTACAGAAGAAAACACTAGAATATCACTTGAACCATCTTCGTTTTGCATAAAATAAAACAAATCTTTGTAAGGAAAATACGCCAACATAAAGAACAATCCGAATCTCGTTAGAAAAATATTAAAGAACTCAAAACACTCCCTCAACGGACATACTATGTACATTAACACCGGCTTAAAACATTTAAAACGCATTTTGTATCCTATAAGCTGTGCATAAGGTTGAATTTCATATACCTAAAAAGAGGTAATCTAGAGGAAACGTATTCACATGTAAAACGTAAGATAATTTTCAGTACAGATGGATGCGACAAGCTGAGGACCTGCGAAATGGCACACATTGGAGGAAATCTATGTACAGCAGTGTGAAGATTGTATTGCATAGTATACAAATTATCGCATTAGTCTATACACAAAAATTATAAAAACTTTGTAAGCCACATACAGTGACTCAAAGTACATTCTCGTAACGTTATTAATACAAAGATCGAACACTCAGAAAAAACACTCAGAAAAAATTCCTTCGATCCGGTCGGATTCGAACCGACGTCTTCTTGCATACCGTGCCAGACGCTATACCAACTAAGTGTTTTTTCTGAGTGTTCGATCTTTGTATTAATAATTATAACAAACTAGTGGAGTAATTTCACAAAAAATAATTGAATATCAATTCAATAAAAAAATTTAATTAATACAGTGAATAGCGACATCTCTCGCCAGGACTGGTAGCTGTAAAGGTACTAACTGGGTGATAAATCTGTCAAAGATTTCTCATAGATGGCGCTACGACTAAAAAGTCGTTGAAAAACCAAGTACAAAGACACGACGCAAGCACATAGAAAAATTCGTGAGGTGCGTTGGTTCGTTCCGTGGCTTAGTTGGTGCGATATATATATCGCGCGTGATAACGTAAAGACGTTGGAAGGAAAAGGGAAAGACCGCGCGATTGTGCTCATCAGTCCCGCGCGCTGTCGCGCACTCCAACACGCGCCAGTTTCACGCGGTCTATCCTGCGCTATTAGACTTTAAATGGACTCTCTTTCCGTTGTAACAAAAACGCTTCGGATCACGCGCGATATAGTAACTCTGTCGCGCATCTACTCTAGTTATCTATTGATGGGATTTTAATACCCTTCGCTTTTACTCGTATGTGGTTAAGTGTATATTTTTCTAAAATTACACTTAATCAATTGTACCCAAGACAGGCCAAAGCATCGTTTTCTATAATACATCAATTTCATAGTCAAACAAATCACGGTTTATTACATAGACTAAAATAATAATTCTTATAAGCGTCGGTTAGTTACTACATCAAGCAACACAATTGCTTTTTCTAGGTTATCAATATCATTTTTTTAATTGGTACCGGTGCCCTTCATGTGTAAAAAATTTATTCAAAAAATTTATAGACTGTCTGGGAAACCCAAGGCCTTGCCCAACGCATTACCATAGCCATACAAAGGGGAACGCTGCCAGCATCTTAGGCACCTTGCCGCGGGGACCCAGTAGTTTTACTTTCTAGTACTGTGCTCGTATTGTACCTTACTTGTATGTTTTAACCTATTGCATAACAAAAGCATTCCTTTGGTTCTAACATAAAAACATGAAATAACTTTACTATTGTGGTTTGGACAATGAAAACTTGAAACTGAAGCGTAGAAATTTTCGGGTTTCTCTTTATTTAAAGACAAAAAGGGTACATTACATTTCAAATCAATGTGATCATAGCGTGGAGATCAAATGTTGGATAGAATAAGCAAGCAACGCATCTCTAAAGCTGAGTCATCTACTCTGCAATCGATCTTTGTAGATCTCTACCAGGGTGCGTTTGGCACGTTACTACGTGTTTTCGATTCATCTGTATGGCGTAGAGTCATGGACCTTAACCAAAATACGAGCAACCGTTTAGAAGCCTTTGAAATGGGGGTCTACAAAATAATTAAAAAAATATCGTTAATGAAAGAGTATTGCAGATGGAGAATAAGAAATTAGTGGTCTTGAATGCTGTCAAAAAACGCATACTACAGTACTTTGGTCATATAATGTGTAATGATAAATACGACCTACTCCGACTAATTATGCAAGGGAAGATACAGGGAAAGCTACCACCTGGAAGAAGGCGTACTTCGTGGCTAAAGTATCTCTGGACAGGGTTCAAGCTGAGCACAAGATCCTTAATCCGTGCAGCTGTATCTAAAATGCAGATAACCTCCGCACAGTATTTCGTCTAGTACAAGCTAGCGGGACAAAATTCATGACGTAATTTCCAGAAATTAGTGTTAACGACGTGTAAACAACCCTTCACAGGTACCGAATTCCAAGAACTAATTAGGTCATACCTCATTACGCTACTTTATCGGGTGTCAAAGGTAAGTGATTTGGGAGTTCGATTTGCATTTATAAATCAGTTGCATTTTTAGCACACTTGTGACAACATCTCTTAAAATTGATAGCAAAGTGAAACGTGTTTTTTGTGATGGAATATTCTGTTGTTGTATATACACTATTATCACGTTTTTTTTTCAAAAAAATTATGTATACTTTTGGTGCAATATGAGTTTGAATATCTTTAAAAAAATCCTGCATATTTCTCCTTAATTGTTAACTTTAAAGGAGCAGTCCTTTCCCAAACTTTTTTATTTAAATATATAAATCTAGATACTTCTGTATATTATATTTACAACTTTCAGGCATAGATTCATATATATTTCAGAGCCCGAAAAGCCCCGCAAGTAAAGCAAGTAAATTATTGTCCTTTTTTCAGAACGTGTCATTACTGTGACGAAATTGGAATTTTTCAAAGAGTGGCTGAGACATGAGATGATTTTTCAATGCTTCTAACGAATCACTGAAAAACCTATAGATGAAAGTCTCAAGTCTTTCCGCGATACTAAATGAAAAGTGGACTTCATCTATATCTAATAAAGAACTGTTTTTAACCAAACATAAAAATTGGTTCGAGGCTTCGGGAGTAGTAATGAATGTATGTACACACCAGCCGCAGCCTTCAACATCATCAGGACTTCCTTTGACGACTCATCGCTAAACACGAAGAGACCTACAGTAGAAGATCTTTTAGAAATTCAATTAGAAATACAGCCGCGGAATTAGCTACTAGAAAGGAAGGTCACCGAAATGTTGCTAAACAAATTAAAGAAATCGGTGTAAGTCCAAAAAAGAATAAGTGTTCTGAACAAAGTAGGCAGTTTACTCCGGACGAAGCGTTAGCTTATTACGTAGACCCCAAATCTACTTGTCACTCATATAAGTAAACTAGGAAATGGTCAATGAAGGCGGGACATCAAGTGTATCCATCATTCTACAGTTTAGGCAAATCCAAAGCTTTTGTTGTCCTTCTGACGAACACATTACTGTGACTGAATCTCGAGCTGAAATTAAACTTCAGGCAATTTTGAATAAAATGGCTGAACAACTAGTTGAAGCTCAATGTGAAGTTATTAGAAGTGTGTTACCTCGTTCAACGTATACGTTGGTAAGCAAATGGGGTTGTGATGGGAGTTCGGGGCATAGTACTTATAAGCAGAGGTTTGAGAACACCAACACTACAGACGAATTTCTGTTTGTATACTCATTTGTCCCCTTGAGACTCCATGACGGAGAAACTGTGATCTGGCAAAATCCACGACCTTCTTCAACCTTATATTGCCGTCCTATCAGGTTTATTTTTGCCAAGGAGATAAATGGGTTCACGAAAGAAGAAACTACTAAAATTTTACATGAAATAAGTGAGCTTCTTCCAACATTATGCAACGTTGATGGATCTCAAATCTTTGTTACACACGACTTATTGTTGACGATGACTGATGGTAAAGTGTGTAACGCTTTAACGGACACATGTTCGACACAAAAGTGTTATATTTGCGGTGTTACTCCGTCTACTATGAACGAGGAGTCGAGGAACTATCCCAGCAACAAAGAGCGCTATGAATTTGGTTTATCTACTTTTCATGCATGGATCCGCACTTTTGAATGTATGGTTCACATAAGCTATCGTTTAGAGATAAAAAAGTGGCAAGTCAGATGAGACAACGATAAAGCTGTAGTAAAGCACCGCTCACAAGAGATCCAAAAAATGTTTAAAGATCGTATGGGTCTTATAGTGGATAAACCAAAACCTGGTTATGGCAACTCGAAAGACAGCATGTAGATTTTTTTCTAATGCTGAATTGAGTAACGAAATAACAGGATTGGACATAAGTCTTATTAAAAGATTTCATGTAGTTTTAAGACCTTTGTCATCGGGATACGACATAAATTGTTTAGAATTCGAAAAGTTTTGCGTTGAAACAAGAAAATTATACCTTGATCTGTGTTCGTGGTATACCATGCCCGTTACTGTGCATAATATTCTTGTACACAGTACGGAATTAATTAAATCTTGCCTTCTTCCTATTGGTCAGCTTTCTGAAGAAGTCCAGGAGGCAAGAAATAAAGATTGCCGTAGATTCCGTGAGCGACACACTAGGAAGCGGTCACATGTTGCCACGAATACAGATCTTTTGAGAATGCTCCTAATTACGTCCGATTCTGTAATCCACACATTTAGAGAGTTACCGAAAAAGAAGATTACTGCTTTGCCAGCGGAGGTTCTGCAGTTATCATCAGTTCGCGAAATTGTTGAGGAGGATTACGTGTTGTCAGGCTCTACCGAATTGGAGAGCAATGATGAGGAATCATCTGAAGATGAGTATTAGATATTTTTGTAATGTCTTTACATTTAGATTAGATAAATTAGGTCTTGTTTATTATTGTAATTAATTATTTTATCTAGTTTTAATATGTAGTTGTAGAGTATTTTACTATAGGTGTTTTAGTTATATAATGCACATTTATTATTATACGTGTCAATTTTGTTACTTACTACTGAAATATAATTTTTGTTGTTATTGTATTGTTCGTTGATTTAATTTAATTGTATAAATATAAAAATTGTAAATAAATACTTACCGAACACGTCATTGGTAACGTGTAATAAACTTAAAACTTTTACTAAAAAAACTAAAAAATTTATGATTTTTTAAATTTATTTTTAATTTTTCTATGTCCTAATACTTTTATATAATAAAAGAATAATACACTCGTGCCTTAGAGGCATGTGAAGAAGGCAGAGGCACCTAATTACAGACCTTACGTGTCAGGTGGTGAGGCCATCACCGTTGTAGGGTCTACACACATTACAGTACACAGGTTTCCACTTTTATTTTAGCTTAAAATAGCATAATATACCTGCAATATTCATAAACAATTAAAATAACTAAATAAATAATTTTGTCCTGCTAGCTTGTACTAGACGAGACACTGTGCTCCGGTAGGAGATGACGCCTCAAGGAGAAGATATTTCAACTCAATGGTACATTTCAACCAAAATTCTACAAATTGATGACATAGAAGCTAGAAATGTGTAGATTTGCGAGATTATGTAGCTCTGTAAATACCATTAAGACAGCCACAAAATCTGTTCAATTAAACAGAAATCAACACTGACAATCAAGAAACTGGATCTTTTAGAAAATTTGTTTAATGTTGCCGTTATTTCACTAACAATACGTTGAAACTATGAGTCAATATACTTATACGAATGCAAAGTCTGGACCGAGTTGTTGAATATTTATGAAACAACCGTCACTTTTGGCGCTTCCCTACACAGCCTAGGGCGAAACTTATATTAGTTTTAAGTTACAAGCGATTTTTATGCAAAAAGATGTTGTGTATGTTGAGTGTGTGCGTTATTATTATTATTAGTTACAAGCGTTGACATTCGATGCCTTCCATTTACACTACGCCAACTTAATTTTTGGACCTGTTCTGTTTTTTTTTCACAAAGTTCGTGTTTGTAGTAGTTGTAGGGATGCCAAGCTTCCAGAATGCATTTTTGGCCATGGATTCAATGTATCTGCCGAAGTTCATAAGCTTACTTAAAAGGCTTGCGTGGCAAACCCTTTCAAAGGCTTTAGAAATATCCAAAGATAGTGCAAGTGCTACGCCTTGCTTTACAATAGGCTCGCTCCATATGCGACAGGCATACACAAGAAGATCCGCAGTTGATCGTCCTCGTCGGAATCCGTACTGGCGACTGAGGTGGTCGTTGTCTTCAAGGTACGACAGGAGACGGTTGTTGTGGAAGTGACTGAGATAGGTCTCTATAGTACGTATTTATTGAGCTACCATTCTCGATAATTTACTCCCCATTTACATTTTATTTCTGCTAATAGTTCACACGATAAAAATATTTTTTATATAATTAAAGCATTAGTAAACAAAAAATATGAATAAATAAAAAGAAACAATTCTTTTTTTCGAATTTTTCTTTTTTGTTTCTTCATTTTTTTGTCACTAAATTCGATGAGCATAATGTAAGAAAAAAAAAAATGGCTGTTTACAAAAATAACAGAAAATGACCAAAAAATAAAGTTAGCGTAGTGAATGTCTGAAGCAACCCCGTTCAGCAGACAAAGATATTTTTGGCATTTTGAGCATGACACCCCTATCGCGCAATCACTCATCATGAACTCTTTTCACATCTACCTATTATCGTGACGTTTCGGATATTAGGGCTAGCATAACATGGTGCGAGTAGCGCGAGAGCGACATACAGCGCAAGATACTACTATTCTCGCATAGAGATCTTGCGATTCATGTCGCCCCAGCGCAATTCATGCCCTGTCATGCCATACAGGTTGCACTAGCCGTGGCCATGACCAGATTGGTGATGCGATGTTACGTCTCCATCTCGGCAGTAGAATCCTCATCCACTCTCGCAAAATTTTCCAAAATACCGCCGCAGAAAATTCCTCCGTTTCACGATCTGAAGCTCGGAGTTACTATCGGAAATGAAATAGAATTTGACATTTCTTTGTACAAGTCTTAACTATCGTCTTTGGTAATGTGAGTATAATGTCAAGTAACGGGACGAACAAGTCGAGCGCTTGATGGCAAGCTACACGCCTGTCCATAACAGTATCACTGCTCCTCAGAGTTTTCAATCGCAAAGATCTAAGGGGCTCTGGCACTGCGCCTGTCACTCTGAGACATAAGTTGACAAGTCCCATGTGCCTGTAATTTCACCAGCACCCTTACCCTTCAAAACTGGAACACAGTAACGCTGATATTAATGCTTGGCGGCAGAAATAGGTAAGGTAGTACTTCCCTGGACGAACTCTTTCACAAGAAGCGTTACTGCTATTAAAATTCACTTAATTACGATGAGAACTTTTACACAGACACTGCGCATGATTCAGCTATAGTGTGCGATGGAGCGCTCGTGTAAAGACATTGGAAGGAGGGAATAACCGCGCGATTGCACTCACGCGCACTCCAACACGCGTCTGTTTCACGCGGTCTATCCTGCGCCATTATTAGCCTTTACGCTCTTTCCGTTGTAACAAAAACGAACTCAAGCAATCGCGCGCGATTGCGAGTGAAAGCTCTGCCTGATCACGCGCCGATAGAGTGACGGTGTAAAGAGAGCCATTTATTATAATATATGAACATGATATAAAGCGAAAGACGGAAGATGTAACCATGATGCGACTAGATAGGGGCTAAAGATCTTTCAGGCCGGCTCAAGCCGATTAATTGGCTATATGTGTAGTGACTCCCTAGAAAACGCTTTCGCTCATGTCTTTTACCGGCCTCTAGGAGTCCTTTAATCCCTTAAGCCTACATTAATTTGCATTTTACACCAATATTCAATTAGAATCGAATGCATTGCAAATAAGTATAATGTACGGATTACCCTTTGATCGGTAATACTGATTATAGATTCACTATTTGCACGTAAACAAATAAATAATAAACATATATTTCACGACTCCGGTGCCCAATCAAATTGAACGATGTGGTTCTGAGTTCGATTCCCGGTATGACCAATTTGGGAAATGCACTTTTCGAAATAGGTTTTGAACGGGATGTTTTGGGTAGTGTCCCGGAGTGAATTCCAAAGCTCTGGTATTCAGTACAGAGATTATTTTCCTAGTATGAGACCAGATTGGTGTAGTTGTCGGGCACGTTTCCTACCGCTATAAGCAGAGACCACAGCCTTTCACTTGTAGTCTTCTTCTTGGTGTGTGACCAGTACTTGGCGACTGAAACAGCATTGTCAGTGGCGTTGTTCAGGTCCTCGCGTGTGCTGGTGTAGAAACACGCAGAGCAGAACAAGAGATATGCCATTGTTTGGGGAGAGATACCACAAAGACATGCGCTTTCCGAGCTATAACCCCACCTGTGCGTGCTCTCTTTGCTTTGGTCGACTTGGGTCCGCAGCCTAGGTAGATTATACCCAGCACAGGTGCTCCGATAGGAAGATGAGTGATGCCGTGGGGTTCCACTTTGCAACGATCGTGACACACATATTTCGCCTCACCAACATGCGACTATGTTTTCGTACGTGCTCGTCGTTTGAGGACGTTTTTGATCTCACTTTACTTTAGGACTTCCTCAAATTGGTCGTGGTAAGAAGAAGAAGGTCGTGGTAAATTTGATAAATTGTTAATAAGTCTAGAAATAAAAATCTTAGACCTTTAGCTACGGGTATTCTAACAGCCGACCAGAAAGCAACCAACCGCTCTCCCTCTGGACCATAGTTTCCCAAGTCGTCCATACCGGCTCCCAGTGGGCGCTAAAGGTCCTAGGAGGGCGATAGGGTCCTCGGAAGCAATAGGGGGGCGTTGCTGCTGTCCAGAAGGTGATATCGCATTTGAAAATAATCTCAGTAAAGAGTACGTAAAAACCGACCTCAAAAGTTCGAAACGGAAAAAACGGAAGTACACTTATTTGCGAAGTTTTATTAAAAGTGCGGGAAACTGAATTCATCCCCTAGTTTGCCACCCTTAAAGGTGGAATATTTTCTTCAAATTTAAATGGGATACTTACTGACTCTTTCTAACTAAAAAAGAATCATTAAAATCAGTGCACAAATACCGGGCGGAGTTATCGCGTAACTTCTCCCTTTTTTGAAGTCGGTTAAAACACCACAACCCACCACGAATTTTCTATATAAACTACAATACAAATATATTTTTTCATTCCTTGTGTTTTTTTGTGTAAACTTTATGTAAAAAATACGGGTTTTCAATTGTGTTTTGTGGTGGTGGTAAGTGGGCGGTGACTCAAAAAATTTGAGAACCTGTGCTCTGGACCGACACCGCTCTATAATCCGCACATATACCAATTGAAACAATGAAATTGGAAATCGTATTGCTTGCTCTATATCCTGTTGTCCCAACATAATGACTTGGCATATTTAATCAATGTTATTACAGCGCTTCGAATGAATTGCGTTTGTAACATATACGTTCTAATGGTATGAAAGCACTATTTAGACCATTCTCCACCACATTGGCGTAGTGATCTAGTAGTATCTATGAAGTGTGCGAAGTAGGTAATAGTTTTGTTACATCAACTGGAAAAAAGCGGATTATAATCAAATTGATTTGTAGTTGTCATGGTAAATTCATAATTGAATCTAAAAAATGACAAAATTATTCATGCAATCATTATGCTTGTTCATGGGAGAATAAAAACAATGGAAGTATCTTAAGCCTCACTTACTATCAGAACCGCTCTCGCCAAAATGTATGTAGGCCTCGTTAGGCCTACTGTTGGCACGCGTGCGATGCTAACTAACCACTTCTTCTTGCTGCAATTATAGTGCGTAGCTCAGATGAAAACAAGTTACAGTATCGCCTAAAAAACACTTTTATTTCAATCACTTTCATTTAGAGTTACTTCGAAATCTTCCAGCCGCTTACTTGAAATTGGATGCTGATAAGCAATAACGTCTAAACCACGGAAGAAAGAAACAACGGAAGTGCTTTAAGTCTCGATTACTATCAGAACCGATTTCGTCAAATCCACACATTCTTAATTTGAAATACTACAAAATCTTGATATCGATTGGTCGTAGTTTCAAATTTAAAAAGAAATAACAAATTCTGGATTGTTAATATAATTTAAACGTTACCCTGTTGACAAATTGTTGAAAATTCAATACCATTGACTTACAATTATACATCAATCTTAGAATAATAACGCATAGAAACCTAGTCCGCACACGTTAAGTGAGGCAAATTGAAACGCTCCCAATGGACTTACACGAGCGGGCGGGCCGTCAGTGCTCAAGGTCAACTTGCATCGCGAACAGCTCAAGAATTTTAGCTAAAAATGACGAAATTTGCGGTAAATGAGTGTAACAATACGTCAGACAAACATAAAATAGATACTAACTTCACATTCCACAAGGAAGTAACGCGTTTCAACTTGTATTTTTATATAAATATTCACTAAAACCGAAAATTAACCTACTACTAAAATGTAGGCTACTACATGAATTTGATTTTTGCCTCACTTGTGACAGTTCGTTTGATATGAAACTATCATTCTGTGCGTTATTATTCTAAGACATCAATACCTATTATTACAAGTGACGACGTTTTGTCATTATATTGAAATTTCAATCAATGTGCTGCCATCTAGACGTTCACTGCTGAACGACGACGAATTGGAGTTATTAATTTAGTTCTCCAAACAAGAAGCGACCATATTGAAGGGGGTTTTACTTTCATTTCTTGTAACAAAAAGGATAAGACTTTCCGATAATATGAAATACCACCACGGGTAACATTTTTGGTGAGACTATCATTTTGGCACTCTAAAACAGCAAATGCGGCTATTTTCTAGGATTTTAGAGAATTTGCACAAAAGTATGACACATTCATACCATACAAAGCGAAAACCGCGGACTGAGCTCCGATAGGTCTTTCGAGATCTATAGTTGGCAACAAAACTCGAATATTGTAAACAAGAAGTAAGTGATTTGAATTCTCCAAATACTAAAATAAATATAAAAACAGTTAAATAAATAAAACAAAAACTTTATTGCCAAAAGATACAAATCTAGTACATAGTTGTGCCTAGCTCCCAAACTAGGATCCCCTGTACTATGGGTAGCTAGGTCTTTCGTCCGAATCGTTACTGCCTTAAATAATTTAGAATTATGAAGCGAATTTACAAAAATATGATATTAACAATTACCTAAAACTTATATAAAGAAAAAAGGTAAAATATGTGAGGGTAAATCAATTACAAAAAAATTAATTATCAAGATTTTTACACAGCCCAAAATATCAAAATACTATAAACAACAAAAGGAACCAAAACCATGAACAATAACAAATACTTCAAGAAATATAGACTCAAAAACAGTTACGCAGAAAGTTAGTTTACACAAATGACCCGCGATTTACCAATCACCCGCACAATAGAATCGTAGGCATAAGTGGAGTAAACAAAATACAGTACACTCGCGGAGTGCAGATAAAATAGCAGGGGTTTTTTAAAAAGTTGACAGCAATCCATCAATCAAACCACGAAAGAAATGTCTTGGCGTCATTTTCGCAAAATGATTATATTAGTTGACACGTTATTGCTTGTCCAATTATGAAATATTTCGATTGTTTAAACACTATTCTTGGCCATCCCGTTTAACAGTAAAAAACAAAAGCCGCTGTTGAAGGTTGTTGTGGTGAATGACTGAGTGGGTAGATTCGAAGGATGAGAACGTTTATTTTTACATTGTACTGGCAAACAGGTTTCCTCTTTCTCCCTTCATCTTGCGAAACTAAAGTTCAATTTAGCTATAACTATAACTATGTATTTATGTCGATTGCGCAAAGAACAGTGGCGTTTTCTGTGCACTAGGCAACACTCAATTAAAATATTTAGAACGGGTTGGGAATTAGCGAAATAAACGGTCGACAATAATAATAATAATAATAATAATAATATCGTTTATTAAAGACAACAAGGCCCACTTTGTATTAGTAACAGACTTATAAACTATGTTAGTAAATTATTTCTAACTTAGATCTAGTACAATTTATGAGGTGCCTCATTAGAGGCCCCTCCACTCTATCAGCAATCATTTTGAGGATGCTGTTGCTACTGTTGCGAAGTCTGTTCAGCAGAGAAGCTGATTTCTTTCTTATGATTGCTGCGAAAGAATCCATCCGCGCCTCAGCAAACATGGAAGAAGCGCTACAGAACTTCGGCAGACGCAACAGCATCCTAAAAGCATTGTTGTATTGGGTGCGGAGAGCAATGTACGACTTTTGCGTGTGCCTATTCCATAGGCTGCCCGCGTAAAAAGATGTACAATAGGCTTTGAAAAGAGTTACCTTAACTTCAGCAGACCATCGAGCAAACCTGTGAACCAGCATATTCGCTCTTACTGACAAAGCTCTCCGCTCCCTTTCCATATCATTATCATCTTTGAGATCAGGCCTAACGACATGTCCCAAATAGGTACTTAAAATTATGCACTCTGTCCAGAACAATCCCTTTTAGAGTGATCGGTGGAACATCCACAGGACATTTACGTCCTGCTGGAAATACCATGACCACAGACTTTTTTACATTATAAACCAGACCGTGTGACGCGGCATATGACTCACAGACTGCCACGAGTTTCCTTAATGCGCTAACTGACGGAGCCAACAGCACCATGTCGTCTGCGTAGCTTAAATTATTTACGCAGACATCATCCACGTAGCAACCCATATTATAGACACCAATAACAGTACAGCCATATTATAGACTAGAGAAAGCAACAAACTTTAATGACGTTCCATAAAAGGTAAATGCTCAATATTTCTGACGTTGCCAAGGCATGTTACTCTGCCAGTTATCTGTTACATTTCTGCGTTACCCAACAAATGGATGGCGTCATGGCCGTTTGGACAGTTAGTTTATTTTTAAACGACTTCAAAAAAGAGGAGGTTCTCAATTCGTTTGCATTTTTTCTTGTATATGTAACGTGAGAACTCCTGCATTTGTGAACCGATCTTGTTGGAAAGAGGAGATCATTCACACAGATTAATAATAATAATAATAAATAAATTATTTATGTAGCATCCAAGGCTCATTTGTTAGTAAATACAGAGACAAAACATAAAAACACACATTATTTCGCTCGAGGTGCCGCCGATGACCCCATCACCTCACCAGAACCTGGACGAAATGACGAAGCAGCGGCGCATCGACTTGGTCGCAAACGTTCTCAGGATGCTGTTAACACTAGAACGTAGTCTAGAGAGTAGTGGCGCCGTCTTTTTTAGTATCACAGCAATGAGCAAACATCGACGATGCGCTACTATATGGCAGTAGTCCTAAAAGCACCCTGAAACCGTTATTATATTCTGCGTATAGTTAACCCACAGATCACCCGTGTAGAAGGATTGACAATACGCCTTGAATAAAGTTATTTTGGCTTCCTCACTACAGCGGGCGAATCTATCTGGCAGCCAACCCTACGTTCCCGATATCAGTTTGGTCTTTAAGATCCTCTGTCAAGCAATGTCCTAGATATTTAAATCTGCACACCCTCTTTAGTGCCACCTCATTTAGATTAATTCTAGGTTCATAAGACATCAAATCTAACGGGGATCATAAAGAAAATTGGTCCCATTTAAATTTGAAGTAAAGATTCCACCTCTATGGGTGGCAAACTGGGAAATAAGTCCGGTTTCCGGTAACTGATTTCAATAAAACATGGCAAATTCCACAAACTTTCAACGTCGTTTTTTTTATAAAAAAGTGACAATTATACCTTAAACAAATTTCAACCAGTCACCACTCGCTTTTAAATTTCTTTAAAAAGGACGCAGATAAAGTCAAACATAAGTTAAAACAATCCTAGTAAATCCAGAAACATTATCTAGTAACTTATTGCCTGAACAGGGATCGAATACGGCACAAATTTGCTTGCACTCGACGGGCTTTATTGCCTTCAATGCGTCTTAGTTAGATAAAAAAAAATTGTTGAGGTTTCTTTTTGATAAAAACAGAAAAGCATATTCTATTTACTCTATTTTTTTATGAAGGAATACAACGCGAGGAAACTTGCAGGTCATAAACGGTTCACAATCCTTGAAAAACGTGTAAAATTCCCAAATCACATTATTATATAAACTCTATGCAAGTTACACGTTTGACACATTAATAGTTAACGCCTTATTTCATATTCACTGTAAGGGCATAAACGCTAAAAAATAGTATTTTATGCAAACGGTGCGTTGTGAGGGTTAAGTCGAGTACCGTGTTTTGCCGAGTGGGTTTCTAGTAGCAGTAGAGCATCGAGTATATAACCAGAAATAGAGACGAAATGTCATTTAATTTGTTTGAAAACTATTCTGCCATATCATTACTGTGACAACTGCGCTCCGATTGGCTAGCCCGAGTTCGAAACAATTGACGGGTGTCGTCAACTGTTTCACTTCAAATCGACCAGTTAACTTGAGCTTTGCTATAATGGACGAACATTGCAAAATTATATATTTAATTACCGATGAAATTTGATTCCGTTTCTTTCGTAATTAGATGTTTTGCTGTTTTTCCCACACCACCGAATAGAACAGCACGGCATTGTTAGAGATATTATCTTTATTACAATAAATATAGAATATTTTTTGGAATATACGGAGACGTACACACAGGTCAGTGGTTGGCCTGTCTATATTTCAGTGCAAACGGGAGTTGATATTCATAAGAGCTGTATCACTAATGTGTTATCAGGAATATATGGCCATTATTTCGTCTCTATTTCTGGTAATATACTCGATGCAGTAGAGTTTCTTGTGAAAGAGTTCGTCCAGGTTAGTACTGCCACCTTACCTATTTCTGCCGCCAAGCACTAATGTCAGCATTACTGCATTCCGGTTTTGAAGAGTAAGGATGCCGGTGAAATTACAGGACTTGTCAACTTATGTCTCAGTGTGACGGGCGCTGTGACAGTGCCCAACGGAACCAATCTTTAATATATATTGTGTTAACGATCCATGAAAACAAACGCAATGTATTTTTTAATAAATTTTTCCCAATTTACAAGGGCAGGTAAAGGTTCCACCATACAGCGTCGTCATATATTTAGATTTTAAAATGAAAGACAAACAAACGCCTACAATGGGTCTAATACAAAAACCACGAAAAAAATGTCCCAAGTCAACCTATTTAAACGTAGTGACATGTAAAGGAATATGAAAAAGCTAAAACGTTGAATTTAAATTGTAATGTCATCGCAGTACTGTCTAATTTTGCTTGCTTCGCTGTCAGTCGAACAAACGAAGACTAAAGCGTGAATGACGCTCTGTGTACGATTTTAACGCCCTATAAGTTCGGACACTTTTTAGCGCGGACCCGACGTCCATATAATTGTAAGTCAATGCCTACATAACAAAAAACCAAAGAGATAGAATAGAAGTGACAAAGTACCGTACATATTTCAACCAGAAAATTATTCTATTGTAACTAAACCAAAATAAATTAAGTTTTTGAAATTTAATTATACAGAATTGAAATAAACAAATTACTTCCCTCTAAATTAAATTCAAATTCAAATTAATAATTTGAAAATTAAAGTATATTTATATTTCAATGTACAAAATTATTTATCATGACTAAAGTCAGTGAGTGTTATTTTTGGTGCTAATTTAAATTAACCGACTTCAAAAAAAGGATACCTTCGCAGTGGTCACAGTAATTCATCAAATTTGAAGAAAATATGCCATAAGGGTGTCAAATTAGGGGATGAATTCGGTTCATTGGATTTCACCCATTTTTACAAATAGATGTAATTCGACAAACTTTTGAGCTTTTTTTATAATCGTAAGTGCGTACTCCGTCTAACAATTTATTTAACTTTTGACAGCTCGAGTTCTAATCAATTAGTGATGTCCTAATGCGTTTCCTATTCGATTTATTATTTATTTATAAAGGACATCCAACAGCATACATAGTAAAACTTAAAAACTAATTTACATGAACAATAAGTGTTGCCAATTATAGGATATCACTGAAAAAATTGCATGACGTGATATAGAGAGTTTAAAGTTCATTGAATACTGATGTAAATTCAAAAAGTAACAATAATAATAAAAAAAATTTAAAAATTTAAAAGAATTAGAGACAAAAAAATAGTAATAATAATTGTAAAAATTGCAGCAAAATACATTCCATATTAAAAATTAAAATGATGATAAATAACAAATAGTACAAAGTTGCATAATTTTTTTTCAAATATGCAGTATAACATATTATAACAATTATTACAAAAAATTAGGTAACAGCTAAGGTAGACAAATTACTCTTCTAATATGCCGTTTAAACAAATGCTTAGTACTCGCGAAAATGTCGATTGTACTGAAAGACTAGTTATACGTTGTTGTAACAATGATTTTATTTATGAAGAAGATGTAAACGTGAATGTAAGCGGGTTCAAAAAAGAAGATATTGTCTGATTGAGATCGTGATGTTGCGTTTGTCAATTTACGTACTCTAGAATTAATAATTAATGTTAAAGAGGATTTAAGTGATTATTTCCGTTCATATGGAGAAGAATCCGACGATTCATTATAATAAATATTTTTTCGTGAAATGGTTTTCGCGATTGTTACATATAGGAAATAAAACTATTTATCCGTATTTAAATCGCGTATATTTGTTTTTTCAAACAAACCGACGTTTCGGACCGTTTACAGGTCCCATGGCCACGGTTGACTCAGGTGGTACAGTCATCAACCAGTTATATCTAATATAAATATAAATAATTAAATACCTTATTTTTAATTTTACAAAGAAAACATTCCAATTTACACTACATTATATTTTACAAATTATTATATTAAATGAATTTTTATTAAGTTAAATTTATTATTAATTAATAATAGAAATTAGAATAAACTAAAACAAATTAATTAGTACTGCAGTCTTATGTCTGTTTGAGAGTTTTCATCAGAGGAAATAATAAGAATGTAATATAATTATTTATTAGACAGGTACCATAATTTATCAACTTGATTAATCTTTGTTATACAATCTGTTGGCTCGATAAATATCGGAGCTAAAAAGCACGTCACTTCACTAAAATTGAAAAAGAAAAGATTCCAGAAAGTATTGCATTTTTGTCTATGGATGTATATCAATAATTACGGAACTTCGGAGGCATGCTTTGTCAAAAGTTGAGACGGAGTATAATCAGCTGAATATTTAGCTATTCGGCGAGAGGCCGAAAATACCATAAGTCGCAACACTAGTGTAAATGCATCACTTCTAAATTAATGTTGGAGACCAGTATTCAAAATTCCCTCCTTTCCGGTCCTGTGCGGTCCAGTGCCGTCCGGGCAACATGTCGCGACGTGTCTCCTGAATATTTATCAAACGCAGCTGTGCCGCAATCGGAATTTGAGGGATTTTGATATTGTATTCTAACTTTACATTCAAGTATGATAAATTTGTTAGCCGAGTTCTTAGGTTTTCGAAACAGTTACACATAGGAAATGAAACATTTTTGTCGGACCTTGTGTTTTTTTTATTGAATGTCAGGATATTTCACCATGACATTAAATTATTTTTTCACCTCATTAGCCCGGAAAGGCTTTCTTTCTCGTTAGAAATTAGGAGTTGAGGAAGTGATCCTTGACATGTCGTTTGATGGAATCAAGAGAAGGGGAACCTTGAATCGATTCAGGGATTGAATGCCACAGTCTGATCGCAGAAACGGTCAAAGAGTTGGAATAAAAATTTAAGGTATGGGATGGCATGGGCATGTTTAGTAAGAGAGTATCAGAGGAGCGAAGGGGACGGCAAAGTGTAGAAGAGTGGAAAGTAAAGCGATCTTTGAGATAAGAAGGCGTAAAGGGACAGAACAGAATTGAGTAAGGAAGGGAAAGAATATGAAGATGTCTACGCTGGGGGATGGGTAGCCATTTAAGTTCTGCACGAAACTGGGAGACGTGGACAAATGTACGAAGACCAAAAATGAACCTCACACACATATTTTGGAGCCGTTCCAATTTATTGAGCAGAGTGACTGACAAATCCGGGTAGCAAGCATCGGCGTAGTCCAGTAATGAATGAAAGAAGATTGACAAAACAGATTTATAAGGCGAGTGTGAGCGGCCAAGTTGGTATGGGCCGACCAAGGCGAACTTACCATGATCAAATTGAGGCCAAACTAAAGAATGGCCAGGTCAAGAGTCCCTTTAACCGACGAGCGCGTATGAAAGCATTGACGCGTGTTGATGAGGCGAAAGATGTGTGTCAGGACCGCAGCAAATGGAAGACTGTTGTATCTGCCTGCCCCGATGGGAAAAAGGCGTGAAATATATGTATGTAATGTATTATGATTTAAGCGAAAATCACATTCTCGATGTCAAACAATTAAAATCACCATGTTAAAACCAAGTAAACACTCAAACTAGTTTCTAGTGTCATTTATACGTTAGGTAAAGCTAAGTTGATGCACAAATTTCTAAAACCGGAAATAATCTTTTCTACTCAACCTTAATTAACTTCATAGTTAAGTTAACTGAACATTTAACCGCACAACAAAAGCGCATCGACGGCAGACCCTCGGGGCTGAGGGCAAAGTTCAAGCAGGTTAAGCTCTAACTTAACGCCAACTTGTAAACCGCGCCAACAGTAAACTTTACACTATATTAAAGTCACTGGATGTGGTGCTTTTACGATAATGCTAAGAAACTTACAATTTCGTCAAAAAAATATTTTTATCACAACACTGTCAATTAAATTCTGAATATTTAATATTGTTTATAAAACTATATAAGGCACTTTTACATCAAAATAGTGAGGTCAAATCAATACGTGCCGATGTAGCGTGCCTTACCCTGGAATGGCCAAAATATTAACATTTATAACAAAAAAGGTTGAAGTAAACAACAGTCCAGAACAAATAAAACAAACAAGTGAATACAAAAGAACCTTTACTGTGTTCCTTTGCGTACACAGGAACTCGTATGAAAAGCTATTATATACTTTTGTTTGAATATCGCCTCCAGTGTAAGGGAACAAAATTCGTCAATGTGTAGCTTGATGTGCTGTCTGTTACCATTAATTACAGATTCATAAAGTTTTAAATTTAGAGTAAAATTGTACGATGATTGACTCACTAATATAAGGTATTCCCAAGTTTGAGACCAGTAAATGATCTGACATTTTAAATTGTAGTTGAACTTAGCAGAAAAAAATAAAGGAAAGACTCTAGGATACATGGTTTCCGTCGATGAGAAGCAAGCTGAAAAGATAATAGAACAGCGAGCCGGAAAGTGTCGACCAGACATTAACGCACCCGCTGTCAACACAACCCGTTAGGTTTTGGTTAAGCAATCGCAGTACAGCATATATTTGTATGCTATGCGGTGACTAAGATAGAAGTGATTTGGTGGATGTCAGCGGAATAAGGACACTAATATATAAATTGAAAGTTGAGGAAATAAAGAAAAGTCAGCCTTGGCGTACATATCTTCAGCAGATTTTGAATGTCTTAAAAAAACTTAGATTAACAGTACGGACAATAAAAGGGTGAAAATTTATGCGAGTACAGGAAGCGAAGAAAGTGTGTGATGAGCGTATCTGGTAGAAGTCCATAGTCTCTTACTACCACATTTGAAGACAGGCGTGATTGCATCTATATAGATGTGCCGGCTGTCGAATAGTGTCCCTTCCCGTGCGTTCGTCCGCGCATCTTACGTTCTAACTTGACTGGGAGCGATCGAGTTGTATATTGCATAATTTTATTTGTTACGTAATTAAGTAACCACACTATAAACGCACACACAGGTATATTTATATTTTTTACTGTATTTATGTACTTTTATGATCTTTAATATAACATACAGCAGTAATACAATGTAGACAGAACACATACACAAATATTCAAGTAGTTTATTGTAAGTCCTTTCGCGATACTTACGTCTGTCACTCGTCTCGGCTAAGGACTCAATGAAAATCAGCGTTGCAGTCAATTATGGCTATGGCTTATGCTGAATGCAGTCCTTTTGCATACGTCACAACCGCACAAATGACAGTACAAAATTTGTAGTCATTATAATTTGTTTTTGTTTTTTGTCAAATTTGCTGTTAGTAAAGTTAATGTTGTTTTTTTATTGTATTTTTATTTTCTTTATTAATAATTATATCTTTAATTTTGTTTTCCTTGTTTGTGTTATCAATATTATTTTTGTATCTATGTGTTGTGGCGTTGCAATAAATGTATATTCTTTTCTATTCCATTCTATTATATATTATTATTGTTAAGAGCGGTTACACACGGCGATTAGCAGCGATACAAATGCGCGTTTGTATCGATTCGGTAGCGCGTTTGCATCGATGCAATTGCCTATAAATCGCGAGTGTAGCGACGCAATCGCGCGTCTCACGAACGCGCTAATAGTCGCCGTACATAACCATTCTTAACAGTTAGCACTCTTGAATGTTCAGTTTTGTCGTTGATGGGCAGGTCTTTTCATCGCTACTCTATATCTGTGTAGAAGGACCGTCGCAAGTTATAATTGTCCAATTGATTTAGAAGTCGTCCTTGCTGAGTTTGCCTGTAACAAGACTCCTAACGCCTTTAGCTAACTTACAACTACAAAGAGCTTTAGAACTTTCAATATAATTAAGTTTTAATAAATTCTGCAAAGGAATAATAAAATTTAGGAAAGAGCACATGGATTGCGACGAACCCAAAGACGGGCCCACAGAAATGGCGAAATTATATGGGTTTTTAGTTTGACTTCGGGACTCAAAAATAATATATGATTTTTTATGGAATTAGACTCAAGCAAAGGCCACAATCTAACCTGAGCTCCAAGTCAATTATAATTATAGTAGTTATTTTGCTACATCAAGTATATAACCAGAAATAGAGACAAAATAAGGGCCGTCCATCCCTAGCAAAACGTCAGGCAAATGGGTCTTATATCACTTTTAAATATCAACTCTCGTTTGCACTGAGATTACAAATTAGAAAGCTGAAATAGTACAGCGCCAACAACTTACCAGTGTGTACGTCTCCGTATATTCCAAAAATTGACTGCCTCGGTGGCCGAACGGTTACTATGCCGGACTGCCACGCAGAGGTCCCAGGTTCGATTCCCGGGCCGGGAGAAATATTTGTATGGCCTACAATTATTTATCTCGTGAGTTTGGGTGTAATTTGTGGTTGTCTATATGTGTGTCCATGGCACCCGCGACACAGGGTTTCCCTAGTGCGGGGCTATGTAGAGTGTGTGCGTTATAATTTATAATTTAAAAATATTATGTATTTATTGTAATAAAGATAATATCTCTAATTAGGGGGGCTGTTCCATTCGATGGTGTGGGAAAAACATGAAAAAACATCTAATTACAAAACAAATGGAATCACATTTCATTGGTAATTATGTAATTTTTCAATTTTTATCCATTATAGCAAAAGCTCAAGTTAAACCGGTTAACTTGAAGTGAAACAATTGATGACACCCGTCCATTGTTTCGAATTCGGGTTGGCCAATCAGAGCGTAGTTGTCACTGTAATGATTTGGCAGAATACTTTTCAAACAAATTAAATGACATTTCGTCTCTATTCCTGGTTATATACTCGATGTTCTCTGGCATATTATATCAATATTGTTACAATACACCACTTTTATAACTATTGACATAAATGTTAAGTGGTACAAACTACATTTAGATCGAAAACAATGGAGATAGCGAATTTTTTAGTGGAGAGGAGATGTGTGAGTCGCATTGACTGCATACCGACTGCTATATTGGAATTGAGATGCAGTTCAACTGCGGCAATGGTGACTACGTCTTAAGAGAGTTTAACCTTAACTGCCACTTAAAATAACAATCAGTTAAATAGCCCGAAAAGTGACCGTTATCAGGTTGCACACTAAATTAATTTCGCTATGTAAACGGCCCATAAATTACACACTGCTTCTGTGGACTCTGCGATTTTAGAACTGTCAGTATGATAAATTGTTTACCAACCCATTTATGTAGCTATGCTACACACGTATGTATCCATCATACTGCTGGTTATAATAACAATATTAATAATAATAATAACAATCTTTTCGGTTACCTATCAGCAGTCCGAAATGACAATTTCCAGAATTAACGTTTGGTCGAAATTGCATAACCTCGAAAGTCATTTTGAGAGGAAAATGTTTTTTCTTTTAAGTTTAAGTTTAGGTTAAGTAACCTAACCTAACCGAACCTAATCTTGTCTTTGCGATAAACATTCAACATATCCTGAAAGAACAACTGTTTCGTTATAATTCGACAAACGATATTTCGGACAAAAAAATTTTCGAGTTTGTGATAGGTTAACATTTTTTCACCTCACTGGCTCGGAAAGGCTTTCTTTGTGATTAGAAATTTGCGCGCAAAAGCGTTTTTAGCACGCTTGCGTGGAAAAAGTTTTCGAAATTCGAACTTGACGATGAAGTGTGCAAATACTTTTCTTTCGATGAAGAAAAAAGATAATAACACGTTCAACTACGCCATTTGTCCGACATTACTTATTTTTATAATATAAATCTGTTGATATATTTTATTCTTATTATTGTTGACATTACACTAACAATGATAACTATCATTTTCCTCGCTATAGTGAGATTTAGATTAAGGTTGAGGTTTTGTGTTTCGCTCGGCAGCAAAATTGTTTTGCGTCTCGTGCCTTGAAATGCTCGCTACGCTCAGGAATCTATTTTTGAACCATTCGCTTCGCTCGTGGTTCAATCTTAGTTTCCTTCGCTTGCACAGGTTTCAATACAAGCACTCGCGTTAAACAACAACTTTGCAGCCTTGCATAACAAATAACTATTGCTCTGTTCACAGATTTGCCTATTATGTAGTATAAGATACTAAAGATCACTTACAATGGAAGCGTTTAGTAGCAGTAGAGCTCCTTGTGAAAGAGTTCGTCCAGGATGAACCGCTACTTTACCTATTTCTGTCGCCAAGTAGTAATTTGAGTATTACTGTGTTCAGGTTTTGAATGGTAAGGTTCTGGTGAAATTACAGGCACATGGGACTTTTCAACTTTCGTCTCATCACCAAAGACCTATGTGCCAGACTGCTTATTCTCACGGCATTGTACATTTCTTTCGCTGTTCTGAGCTGTGGATATCCGATCGACCTTTGATCGATTTTATATTTACGAAACGAAATAATACATAAAATTCTGAAAACACTATTTAAAGATTATTATGTATTTATCCTCTTTTCGTCGTATACTCACATCGGACTCTGTTCTTCGGATGAGTCGTTGTGTTTCAGGGTGACGGCTGCAGTGGCAGTGCCCCTCAGATCTTTACAATTTGAAGCTCTGAGTAGTACCGCAACTGTTATGTCACTTATCATCAGGAACACTCACTTAGTTATTAAAAAAAAGGACACACTTAACACAGTGTATTAAAAATGTCCTATTGCATTACAAGCATTGGTTTAAGACATATTTAAGTTTAGTGCAAGTGGACATAAGTTACTTATATCATCATCAATATACTTATACGTCCCACTGCTAGACACGTGTTCCTCTCAGGCGAGGGATTAGGGTATAGTTCGACATGTAGGACCAATGCTGGTAGGGAACTTCATATATCTTCCGAGGGTTGTGAACCTTCTTAAATGTGCAGGTGTTAAGGATAAAGTTGAAGGATCATCTAATGGTAAATTTCGCACCTAAATTCCGAGGAACTCAGAGGTGCGAGCCCGGATACGAACCCTCGACTTCTGCTCGAGAGGCGGTAGGTCTTACAGTTAAGCTATCACGGCTTTGAAGTAATTGTAGATAATTGTAACTTAAAAAAAACCGACCTTAAAGGTTCGTGGCATTACATCTATTTACCAATTGTATTTAAATCGGTTTAGATTAATCCCCTAGTTTGTCACAATTAGACGTGGATTATTTTCTTCGAATTGAAATGGGACCAATACTGAAGTAGGTACCCTCTTTCTAACAAAAAAAGAATCACCGAAATCGATTTACAAATTCCGGAGTAATTGCGTAACAAACATTCAAAAAAAAAACAAAATTACAGTCGAATTGAGAACCTCGTCCTTTTCTTTTCAAATCGGTTAAAAAACAAGATAATTTTTAAATTTTTTTTCCGTTCGATTCCCTGATGAGGCTAGCAACTTTAAAAGTTTTTGAATGCGGTATTTTAAAAATAAAATTATGTCTCCATGACTCAAAACATTCTATCTTATAATATATAGCGTATGTACTTCCCCCCGGGTCAATAAAAATAAAAATTTAAGCGCATTCGCAAAATTTAATTAGTGGAAGTTATTTTGAACCTTAATTAATTATAGTTTCCTTTATTGTTTCCTTCAGTTAGCGATTGTGATATAATCTCCTCGCTCGAAATATCATATCCACGCTTAGCGAGAAAAAATAAATGGAAAACCACTCTGATAACGGCCGAGTGCCTTTAATTAATAACTTTTGTTGCTATAGTTTGGAATAAGGTGGTTTGTTTTAATATTACATATAATTGATTGATGACTTTACCATCTCAGTCATCCGTGACGTAAAGGGCCAGAAAAGTTTGTTTGAAAAAACAACTATACGCGATTTAGACCCGAAAAAATAGTTCCATTTCCATTGTGTGACGAAGCAAATACTTTGAAAGTAAAGCAAAGATCTTTAATTTCTTTCATCCCCATAGACATGTTGTTTGAAACAAAGTAAATAAAAGAAATTATAGTATAAGTCACATTTTCTACACGGTATTGTTAGTCCACATCGCTCAATGTCAACGCCGACGTCGTGATCGCTCTATCAAACGAGCAGGTGGTCATTATAATGTAGCTCTGCACTTTTGTGTTATGTTTATTGTTGTGTAACTGTATTTTGAGTTAAGCGTAAATGTGGATTCGAAGGTGTCCGTCAGGGTGGCTGGACCAAATGAGATATACAAATCATACTGTGCTCATTATTTACCACCTATTCTCTACTATTTAGTACCTTCATTGAAATATTTTCTACCTTTGCGCTAACGGTAACATTAAAGAAATAAAGTGGCCAGCCATTCTGATGTCAGGTTGGCTGGACCACTTTACGTTTTTCATGGTTCTAGCAGTATATAATTTACTTTTTTTTATACAACCATTTACTACCTAATTTCTACGTAAACATACTTTTTTCACATAATCAGTTATTTGCACAGGAATTACACGGAGAAGATAAACTGTTTTTTTAGAAGATACCTTTTGCAAAGGCGTTTATAAAAAACGAAGAAGCTTCCTAAAATAGAGAATGTTTAGGTAGAAATTAGGTGGTAAATAATTGTATAAAAACGGGAATTATTTACTGCTAGAACCATGAAAAACGTAAAGTGGTCCGTCCAGCTAGCCTGACGTCTGACGTCTGGCTGGCCACTTTATGTCTTTAATATTTTCGTTAGCGCAAAGGCAGAAAATATGTCAGTACGCTAAGGTAAGGTAAAATAGTAGTAGTAGAAAGTAGGCAGTAAATAATGAGCACAGTTTGGTTTGTATATCTCGTTTGGTACAGCCATCCTGACGGACACGATTCGAAGTACGCCGCGGTAGCATAGTATAAATAAGACCTAGAGGAGAAGGTCTGTGTCGTTCTTTATAAAGCGCTGGCCAAAACGTCAAAGTGCAAAAAAAAATTGTGCGAGGAAGAGTCGAATTAGTGTTGCGCCATCTCGGTTTTAACAATACCATTCGAAAGTCAATTTGTGTTCATATTACACAATTTACTCTAACAGTAGCAAAAACTAAACATGTAAGCCAAAGATTCCCAAATTTATTGGCTCACCGCCCACTTAGGCAAGATAAAAAAAATCTGATAATACTGGTGGGCAATAGGAACCACTTTGGGTAATTATGATGTAAGCCATAGTCAATATAGGGTTGAGTCAAGCAACGCCCAAAAGCCCCTGAATTTCGATCACAGTACTTCAGACGGTCTTGAAGTAGTAACCAGCCGAGATGTTAGAAATTTCGATTCAGAGTTACTGAACACGTCTGTATCATTACAACCATTTAAAGATTCTATCAAGGCTAGAGCCTCGTAGAATGGTGTCCGCTTTAGTGCCTCTGTGCGGATTAGGTGTAGTGCGAACAGGGAGTGTCGGCGCTGGTGTAGAACATGCTGTGGTATTGGTGGGATTTTTTTTAAAATGAAATGGACTTGCTCTTGACCACCTGGAGCAAAGATAAGATCTACGATGGAACGAGCTTACCCAGAAGATGCCTATTCAGTCGCACCTTAAAGGTAGTCGGGTTGTATGATTTCGGAAACAGTCGCAGGCAGGGAATTCCATTCATGGGCTGTGCGCACAATAAAAGATGACGAAAAGAGCTTAGTACGCCTGAAGGGAATTTCGACCAAGTAAGGATGATATCCCGCCGTACGTCTGGATATCCGATAAAGGGGGACGGGCTGATGGAGCTCATGGGCACACACACCAAAATATATCCTGTAGAAAACCGACAGACGGGCAACTTTGCACCGGTGGGCTAAAACTACGAAGTTCAAGTTCGAGCTTATCGTCGCCAATAAGTCTCCTGACTCTGTGCTCAATCGAATCAATTGCCTGAAGTTGATACTTCGCTGAGTCATCCCACAGGTAACTGCAGTACTCCATGCTAGATGAAGAAATGAAATAGTGTTGTGCTACATTAAGGTTAAAGTGCATTTTTCATTTTCATTTTCATTATACACAATAAAATAAACATTGTATACATACAACAGCACGCTTATCTTTACACTTTAGAATATAGGCAGTCTTGTAGTAAACGACATAGGGATGAATATAAATCTACCGAACCGGAGACGTGCCCGGTATCCGTACTGTGTAAAAGGCTCATTATCAACTAAAGCGGGGCACAGGAGAGGTATCTTTTAACAACTAATAGAATCTAGAACGTAGTAATGCTCACATTACTGCTTGGCGGCAGAAATAGGTAAGCTTTCTTTAAAATATTCAATTTTAAAAAGGTTTACCAGAAGCTATTCTTCTTTATCGCTAGGCAAAAACTAAAAGTTCTAACCACCTAGCTGCTTTTCTGATTTTGTAAAAAGAGTATACAAGATTTTCATATTACTTTATTAAGGTGACTTACAGTCACTACTTGTGACAGTTTTTTGGCAAGCAAACTTAGACCAAGTTTATGCACTAAGTACTTTCGCTAAGACCTAACCGCGTGCTAATATTTTCAACACACCCCGTTGCGATTTATTACCACTTACCATGTAAGGGATGTTTTCAACGAGCGAATCCAGATGAAGGATGCCACCGAAATGAGACAATTTTAGGAATTATATTGATTCACTGTAACTTATTACGATTATTATTATTACGTAGCCTTGGTAGCCTAATGCAGGGCCTAATAAGTGTCTACCGTTGAGTGTACGTCGTGTGACGTCGGCACAAACGCTCACACAAGTCTTTCATTTATCAGCATTCGGCTCCGCACAACTGCACGCGGCGGGCAACGTTATTTTCACCTCTCTGAGCGCGTGCTGAGGTTCCTTATTTCTCATAGTGAGCGTCTGATATCATTATTCAAATTTAGTAGGTATTTTCAATTATGTATGAGAGTAATGTATATGTTACGTAGCAACTATTAAGTAATCTGTGTCTAATGGTTTGCCTACCGCCTTTCTAGGAAAGGGTCTTCTGTCGAGTTATTAGGAATTTATATGCAAAATTTAATTTAAAATTTACCATGAGCTTTTTGACGAAGGAGAACATTATGAAGAAACGTGCATAAATCTTTAAAGCAAGTTAATTTAGGGCACTTTCATTAGGAGAGGAGGCGGGTGTTTAGCAGTGAGACTAACCATTAACCTGACATTTTCGAAAAATAGAAAACAAGCACAATCATTGCAATAAAAATTTTAATGATTGCAGCTACTATTCAAAATTGTGCTTCTGATGTGCTCTGTACAGAACTTGCTTGGGTATCATCGCCTTGCTTATTATTTCCGAAAATCACCACAGCTGTATGACGGTTGAAGAAAAATAACATTAGTAAAGAATCACCGCAATAGTATCTTATATTATGGGTACAGTCCAGTAATTTAATGACAACCAGTAATTAAATGATTTGTGCATTTCATAATTATTGTGTATGTTCAATTTTATAATTTTCATTTTTAACCGACTTTAAAAAAGGTGGAGGTTCTCAATTCGACTGATTTTTTTTGGGTGTATATTATACGAGATTACTGCGACATCTGTGAACCGATTTTAAAATTTTTTTGTTAGAAAGAGGATGGATTAGAGGAGGAGCGACAGCCCAGTTACCACGCATTCATGTACATTAATGGCGAATCTGAATTATATTTACTAGGCAACAACATTCAAATTCCTCTGAATAATACAACCGCGCGGTCGCCGCGCAGACCGCCGCGTAGACCAAAATCAAGCCAGTCACGCCCGCGTGTCCGAGACGCTCATTTAAGTTGAAACGTAAATGCTAAACAAATACAGCGTATTTTGCCATAACAGTTAGACACACGCGGTCGCTACGCGGCGGCAAAGCGGACTCCGCTCAAAGACTGAAAAGATTGCGCCCTTAGTATTGGTCCCATTTAAATTTGAAAAAATATTCCACCTCTAAGAGTAGCAAACTAGGGGAAGAATCCGGTTTCGCGCACTGGCGTAATTCCGCGAACTTTTGAGGTGTTTTTTTAAAAAAAAAAACGTTACAATAATGTCAAAAATTATTCGGAAAAACAACTAGAATATAAAATGAACAGATCGTTGAACGAAGGATGTTTTACCGTTGTAACGTTTGACCGAAACTACAGCCCAATGTCTTTCCACGTTAGTTTTGATTATAGTGACCCTACCCTACGGAAAGGGCACTATAACCTGAGTCGAGGTGGGCTGTCAATGACCTCTGTCACTTGTCTTCATCCCGTTCTTCGAGAGGCTAGTGCCTCGGGTGAGCCGCCCCGGGTGCATGACCGTAACTAAAATTGACAACATTTCAAATTGCAAAATATATTTATTTATCCTCAAACTAAATACAAAAAAATAAGCAAACAGATTTTCATCGTACACGCAGCCTTAAGATCAGACCACACGTACGGTCTGGCGAACCGACCGACTTGGGTACCAGCCAAATACATTTGGCACGGATAGGACGCAAATTTCTGTTTACATTGTATGTATGTATTGTCTTGTATGGTTGATGAAACCCTTGTGAAAATGTTCCTGTGGGTATAATGCATCAGTGTAAAATTCTATTTTGACGACATTTGTAATCCGCCAAAAAATTATGCATGTGGAAAATGGGCCAAGTTCAGACCACGGAACCAGTAGGTGTATTGGCTCGGCTGATAACAGATAATGACTTGGACTTGAAAATAATAAATCTTGAAATACCCTTTCGAGTTCTGAGGTTTGTTACATATAGATATGAAACTATAATTTCTAACTGACTGTCAGCCATTGGTATTTCAAGAAAAAACAAATATATGAGATTTAGATGCGAAAAATTTCCTTTATTTTTATATTTATTTAAGTGGACGAGTAGTTACCGAAAATAAATTACAATGCCCAAATCAAAAGAAAGGTGGAATAAGGGTTGCACCCCATTTGCACTAAGCGTGCTGAAGGGTGCTAATGCTAACGATAAGAAACACGTACAGTATGTACGTAATGCCGATGTGTGCTTGGAACTGAAATTCGGTCGTAAAGAAGTGTCAGTACAAGGTTTGCAAAATGCTGAAATAGGTACATTACCTACATGGGGCAAGAGTTTCTCTTCAATCTGATACAATAACTCTAACTCTAAATAAATATTTGTAAACATTTATTATTTATAAAAGTTTATTTTAAATATCGTAGATCGAAACAACCTGCAAGAACTAAACGGGTCACATAATAACTCTTAGAATAAAGTTTCTGTTTCAGTATACTTTTGGCAAATGGCAAATTTTAAATAGTAACTGTAATCTTATTATAGAAGCGTATACATTGGCCCTTAAATGAATTTGTGGCTTTCTGAAGATGACTGTCGAGAGCAGGCAGATTAATTATTTCTCTTATTAATGTTCCGTCTAATAAATTACTTTCTTCCTAATACAAATTACATTGACATAAAAACCCTGAGTAAATAAAAAGTATTTTAAATAAACCTATTGAAAGAGAGCAATGTATCCAAAATGCCATCATTAGTTAATTGTAAAGCATTGTGCTTTTGCATTAGAAACTCCTGACCAAAGGCTTTCGGTAACCAGAAAGCTTGCAGCTAATGCCGCTGAAGAATAAGCTTAACTATCCAAAGTGGGACGTTGCCCGGTAGACTTCACTGATTTTTTTTTAGAAGAAATTTTCTTTATTCTGTAGTAAGCTCATTTAGACACTACTGCATTTAGTTTTTGCGGTACATATACTTGTTAAGATTAAAGCGATTAGCGGACGATCTGGTACGGATAGGAGCCACAAAATAATGCATTGTTTGTGTTTTAATTTAAAGTCGCAGTATACGACGGGGCCGGGAAGGGAACGGGACAAGAACGCGCTAAATATCGTCGACGATGATATTCTTCACGTCCCGTCCCGTTCCCGTCGCGTATACTTGAATACTATGTTTTTATATGTAACGATTGTTGTGTCATTGTTGTAAACAAACAAATGTATTTTCTTTATTTCATTTTTGATTTCATTCATTGTTTCGTCTTTAGAATTGACTTGCTTGATAATTATTTCTTCAAAACTGTTAAGCTCCAAGACCTCTTTCCAAAAACTTCTTGTACTTTGTCCGCGATTTTTATCAGTAGAATTAAAAAGCCCCAGTCGTTCAAGACAGTTCATATTTATCATTGACAAATCACTGGCCGGTTTTGGAATTTAACGAACGCTCTTTATGTAAGTAGTTACTTTTTCCTTATTCCGATGCCAAATAACTTGGTGGTAACCCAGTGAGATAACGATTGCTTCGGAATTGAGAGTTACATGGTAACAACGATTCAAATCTGGGTACGTACGACTTTAATTTCTGTATTACTTTTAAGGCTTCTAATAATTACTTTTATATCTTCAAATCTTCAAATTTAAATTTAACTATTGCACTAATAAAAATTACTACAATAAATAGGCAATGAAAACAAACGTTACATATTTTCCTTTTTGTCCAGTGTGTTAGTTGGAATGGCAATACATGGGGGTGGCCAATCTTGATATCCCGTTTGCTTAGACCATTCACATCATGGGATGATTTTTTTAATACAAATGTAAGTGCGCGTTTGACCTCCATCTCACCTGATGGAAAGATGAGATCGACTATGGAGCTTGCACACCTAAACAATGCCTATTCACTCTCGCGTTGAAATAGTCCAAGTTATAACATTAGTAATAAGTTCATGTTAATTATTATTATATTAGCTAATTTGAATTTTAATTGTTATTTTATTAATTGTAAATTTTAGTATTTTAAATTTTTACTTTCGACTAAATTATCATTATTATTTCAGTGACTTTTATATTATGTATTTTGAATATTTTGATATTTCGATTTTAAAAATTTTAATGTATAAATAAATTCACCGTACAGTCATTTGTTACTAATATAGTATAAGGTTGCTTACTAACAAACTATGGACCTATGGTGTCTGAAAATAAAAGATTTTTTATTTTTTTTCTATTTATAACGTCCAGGGAACAAGTCTGCAGGCACGGAATTCCAACTCCATAGCCGATGGCCATATCAATGTGGAAGGGTCACTTCGTGTGAATCTTTGTAATATCCACAACATAGGGGTGGAACCCAAGCCTACGTCTAGCCAGTAAATCAGGATGGTCAATCTTCTCTGCCAATAGTACAACTTGGGTCATGAACTTCATTCAAGTTTTTAAGCAGGAATTCGTTTTTCAGTGAAAAAATTCTTTCATAGATTTTTTACAGACGGCGCTACGGTTAAAAAGTCGTTCAAAACCAAAAACATAGATCTGCTGAAGAAACAAATATATCCGTAGCTCATTTGGGACATCGTCACGCACGGCATGCTGAAGGGGCTAGTTTGTATACAGCCGGATCTAAGGATCTTAGTGCCATTTTCCACTAAGCGACTGGTGGCAGGCGGCAAGTCTGTTTTACTTCGACCAGCTGTCTAGCAGCTTAGTGAAAAATGCGTGTTAGAGCCGTTTTCCACTAAGCTACCAGCCGCAGCAGCGGCTAGTTTCAACGCGTACGTAAATAACATGTCTACTTATTATCGAAAAGAAAACGAAAACATAAATTTTGGATACATCAACTGTATTAATTAAATTTTTATTGAATTGATATTCAATTATTTTTTGTGAAATTACTCCACTAGTTTGTTATATAAAAAAAATTAATTAATACAGTGAATAGCGACATCTCTCGCCAGGACTGGTAGCTGTAAAGGTACTAACTGGGTGATAAATCTGTCAAAGATTTCTCATAGATGGCGCTACGACTAAAAAGTCGTTGAAAGACCAAGTACAAAGACACGACGCAAGCACATAGAGAAATTCGTGAGGTCCGTTGGTTCGTTCCGTTGCTTAGTTGGTATAGCGTTTGGCACGGTATGCAAGAAGACGTCGGTTCGAATCCGACCGGAACGAAGGAATTTTTTCTGAGTGTTCGATCTTTGTATTAATAATTACATCAACTGTGTTAAGAGAACGCAGTACAAAAGGTGCATTTTATTCGTCCTATAATGAGTTCTGTAACGAGAACACGATACGACATTGTCAATTGCACACGAATGTCGTTAAAATCCTTTGATGAATTATGTATGGTATATGGCTTATCTGTATAAACAGAAACCGCGAGCGACCAGCCTACCGCGACTAGTCGCTTAGTGGAAAATGCGTGTTAGTGTACGTACATCTTTGTATTAATAATTATAATAAACTAGTGGATTAACTTCACAAAAATAATTGAATATGGTAGTAAAACATCCGAGATATTCAATAATTTCCTTTTTAACGGCATCCCCGTTGCCTTGACCTTCCAGCCTTTTTCCAGCAGAGGCTTTGTAAATGTTTCGCTAACAGTAAATAAAGGCGAAGAAGAAGCGCAACCCTTGGAAACGTATTAAGTCCCCAAATATGACCTTAACACTCTGCTCAGAGATTCCCTTTACCCAGCGTAGAAGTAAAATGACGACGATGATGTCAAATAACAGAGTGCGAATGAAAATATAACAAAATTTAAATTGGAAATGAAAAAGAAGGATGAAAAAAACAATATTGAAAACAGTTAAACGCTCCGAAATTCAATAAAAATTTTAAAAACGTGAAATCAAACTTAAATGCAAAACAAAGGCCTGAATGCGAATCTGTCTTCATCAGACATTCGGAACCGAACGAACCAATACAATCATTTATAGCAGCGTGGAGGAGTTGGCTTTACTCCAGGAACAGGCTGTCGTCTTGAAGGATACAATTAAGATTTTATCGTAGAACGTGCGGGCTCCTACGAGCGTTCATTACCTAGACCAGAAGTTTATACCGTATACATCACTTGTGACGTTTTAACACCACAAAAAGAGGGAAGTTT
>NW_020653743.1:4079014-4115028 GCF_003589595.1 Hyposmocoma kahamanoa | reverse complement strand
AACGCAGTCAACATACTATCATGGTCAATACAGTCCTAAAATAAAATAATTATCGACACGATAAGAAGAAGATATGATTACGTACAAAGCCGAAAATGGCGGGCTAAGCTCAAGTTTGCGGAACTTCGCAAACTGTTGGCCCACGTGCCATGCAAACTAAGCAATTCTACTGTATTTATTGTTCTGTGGTTAAATAAGTAATCCGCTTACACTCTATATTGGTTAACCAAAATTCTTAAGCAAAATGCATATGGTAATGTAATCGGGTGCACCGTGCTTAATTCCCGCGATAGCATCTAAATAGCTCACGAGACGGAAAGGGAAGGGAACGACTGTTGGACGATTGCCAAACTTGCTTCGGTTGGCATCTGACAGGGTAGGTAGAGTGAACGGATTAGATCATTAATTTATTTTAAGGTTTCACGACTGAGTTTAAGTATACTATTTATGTATAGATCAAAAAGCCATATAAGGAATAAAGGAACCAAGATTTAAGAATGTTTCCACATATCTACGAAACATAATGCATTTTCTGTACCGGTCACGAACATAACTTCTATAGTCTGTCCTTCTGTAGTTCATTGCGCAAAAGTGTTGCCCGCTTGAAAGTAGCCAGTGATTGCAGTAGATAAAATATTCTATCGACTGTCAATTGAATATTCACGTTTAGGCAATAAATAGTCGAACATTTTTCATCTAAATCATCATAATCGGTATTTGAATTGTCAATTACATTACATGTCCATTAAAAATACAAAGAAGAGACATATTTTCAAAAAGTCAAAAGTCAAATAATCGTTTATTCCATAGGTAAAGTTTTTACACTTGAAAATTTTTTAAGCTACTGCTCGTTCTCTACGCTGACCTCCCTGAGAAGAATGAGCAAGAAACTCTAGGGATTGTTCTTTTCAAATAAACTGAAATGCTACGAAATACACTTTGAATCATAATTGTGTGGAATCTAGACTCTTGTAGTTTTTCAGTTTCTCATCCTTATTTATTATAGAATCCACCTGTTCTTAATAAAATATACCTATATGAATAAAAATTGATGTCGATACTAGTAGGCCAACGGTCAAAATAAGAATAATGAAGGCAATAACGCTATTCGTAATCAATAGAATAGTGTAACAATCACAATTCAGACATTTTTGGCAAAATTTTATTATCTTTCACAATCTATCGATAAAATTGTCGACAACAACTACATGACTATTTAACATTTTACAAAAAAAACTGGCAATGTTGCAAATGTCATTTTACTCCGTCTTGAAAAAAGACGGACTATATCTTATCTTATCTATCTATAACATTACACTTTTTATAACAGACCTCCTTCTTCTTCTCCATCGGTACTTCACTGCGAAGGATCGCAACTTTGTCGAACAATTTCTATAAAGTCCATTAACTTCTCGCAGAAAATATTTGAAGCGAGCGTAATGATTTGTTATAGAACCACCTTCTAGTGCTCGATTCAGAAATTCCCCTACCATTTGCACTCATAAATAACTCATTTTATCCATTTCTCAAGTTTCCGAAATTGCTAGACATTGGAATTGGATCCACAATGGTTCTTCTCTATATCGCTCTGTCTTCTCTCAATGGCACAGATTTCTAGCATCCTGTTCACACCATCGTTTTGTACTTCGATAATACGCTTTTCTATTGTAGAATACGAAGACGATGTACGCAAATATATTAAGTACGAAAACATAAAAAAAGAAAATCTTAGAGCAGTGACACACGGCAACTATTAGCAGCGATGAAAACGCACGTTCGTGAAACGCGCGTTTGCAGCGCTACTACACTTGTGATTTATAAGCGACTGCGTCGATGCAAACGCGCGCCTGCATCGTTACTAACGCGCGACTACATCGATACAAACGCGTGATTGCATCGATACAGTCGCGAGTTGGCATCGTGTAACCACTCTTAAAACCGCGATTCAGAAATTACAAATTTTTGATCAATGCCATCTAGCGACAAACTTCGGAACTATTTTAACAAGTCGAGTTCTCAGGTTTTCGCGATTGTTACATATTGGAAATTAAACTATATTTTTCGTATCCAAATCCCGTATATTCCTCAGTCAGCCGTGACCATATAATATGTTTCAAAAAATAAATCGATACCTCACAAGTAAGGTTGTAATGTAACGTGACCATTATTTTTCCCCTCAGAGCGGGACAGAACAATAATAAATTTACAGGCAAATGTATTATTGTTTTAAAAATAAAACACACGTCCATATAATAGTCACGACATGTTTATATAAAATTTTAAAAAATGAACTAATCTTGTGTACTCTGGCTTTATATAATTTTCGCTATCGCGCTATTTTCTTTTTAAATGTATTGTCACGTATGTCCGGTGTTATCAAAGCCGAATATTCTTAAGTATTTTGGGGACAGCAGGACACGAAGCTTAAAAGCGGGACTGTCCCGCTCGAAGAGGGACGTATGGTCACGTTATGTATGTCAGAAACAGGATTTTTTACTTTTTAAACAAAACATACCTGTATTTTAGGTTCCATATTTAAAAGTAAAGATTTTTAGATTTAGATTAGTACTTTGGTTACAATTCAATTAAAAAGCAAATAATGCTATTTTGTGGCTAATAGTCTTACTTTAAATATTATAACAAGTGTTTCTCTAAGTAATGTAATGTGTCACCAATTTCATTTCCTAATTTAATTCTACATGAAATCCAAAACAACAAAGAATGCACAACAAGATTATCCGCTAATGCATTAAGTGATACAGCGACATACTTTATCTCAACGCCAAAAACTTATAAAAGCAATTCGAATAAAACGTGACCTTAATATTTCATAAAAGAAACAAGACAAGATACATGCAAACAAATTCCTTTTCTTTCCAGAACATTTTATCATTTTCCTTTATTTTTCATTTTGTTATGTTAATAATTTGTTTTTGATATAAAGAAATAAGCTTTACGAAATCGGTTGGCTTCCTACTGTGCGACTTTTTTGGTCGCAAATTATGAATAATTTAATTTATTGTTTATTGTATTGAAGGAGTGGGAGTGCAGTTGGTAAAAAATCGGGTGGGACTTAATAAGGCCCACGGCTATTGGTTTAGAAAATGATTTTATAGCCTGATCAAGATTTTTTTTATATCAAATAAGAGGACGAACAAGTCCTGCGCCTGACGGTAAGCTACACGCCTGTCCATAACAACTGCAGTGCCACTCAGAGCTTTAAATCGCAAAGATCAGAGGAGCACTGCCACTGCGCCCGTCACCCTGAGACGTTGACATCTGTAATTTCGTCAAAACCACCAAAGCTTCAATGCCATTTAAGATTCACGACTACAGGTGATTATTTTTATGATACCATATCGTGCGCCTGGTCACAATGATCTGAAGGGAACTCATAATATTAAAACTCAGTACATGTACCTGACAATATCACAAACACACTGTAATTTCATCAGTAGCAGTTAGACCACCTTGTGAAAAGTGAGTTCGTCCAGGTCAGAGTGTTGGTGACATTACAGGCACATGGGACTTGTCAACTTATGTCTCAGGGTGACGGGCGCAGTGGCGGTGCCCCTCAGATCTTTGCGCTTTAAAGATCTGAGTGGCACTGCAAATGTTATGGAAAGGAATGTAGCTTGCCATCAGGAGCACGACGTGTTCTTCACGTCACTTGATATATTAAAAAAAAACACTTGACCCATCAAAATCGGAATGCAGTAATGATAGCATTACAGCTTGGCGGGTTAAACAAGTAACGTGGCTCTTCTCTACACGAATTCTTTCACAAGGAGCTTTAGCCACTAAAATTATTATCACCGCTGGCTTTGGCGTGAAGTCAAAAGTCTTCGAAAGCCTGATAAGAAGATAAGTTGTTTTGTAGCGTATGTTATTTCAATTTAAGTTTGTGACGATGTAACCTCTTTCCATCCTCATTCCACCTTTTATCACCTTTTCTCTGGTTCCTGGCCACTTGTTTTTTTTTCGAATTTTGAATCGTTCTTCAATTCCTTTGCCTCGCCATTCTCATTTTGTTTCGTTGCGTTGTCACTATCTGTTCAATCGCTGTAGCGAGCAGTGCTGCTCGTCTAATTTTCATCCTTTTACACGTTCCCAACCTAAATATTGTATAACTCGGCCCCTTCGGGGTAAGTCTACCTCATTTTTTTAGTACTTAAGTAGGGAGTGTTTTGTAGCGTAGCAAATGTTTGTATACCCTTTTCTTATTTAATTTTATTAATTTTATTATTTAAATTTATGTGGACCGAAGTATCCTATTTTATTGTCGTGATCCTGGTCACGCAACATTAGCGGTTTTCAAACAATTCAAGTTTTTACTCTGAGTCAATAAAAGAAAGCACTAAATCTACAATTTGATAAAAAATAACCTACCACAATCTCGCGGAGCATTGAAATACGCGTGCTTTATAATAATAACTCAAGGAGTTTAATTGACAAGCCTGCACTGCGCCTGCGCAACTGACAACGCGCTGACGGGCCCGGTATTCGTTTTGTTTACTTTAAAAAGCTCGTTCTGTACTGTGACTTTCTTTACTTGAAGTATTTATGGGATTTCGATTGAAATGCTTTTAATAAATTGAGATATTTCGCCGTGGGGTTTCCAGATGCGAACAGATGCACTCAATTACATTACTAATAGATATATCACTAAATGGTAACTAATAATAACCATAATTTTTATTAAAAAAAAACGAAGCGACTTCAAAATTGGCTTATATGTACATACAAACTAAAAAGTTAGTTATCGGTTACCGGAAAATGTGCAAAAACGGATTTGTCCTCTAGTTTGCTACCCTTCGAGGTGGAATGTATTCTTCAAATTTAAACGGGACAAATACTGAGGTATTTCTTATCTTCCCAACAAAAAAGAATCGTCGAAACCGGTTCACAAATGTTTTACTAGTGGTAGTAAGTAGTAATAAAAAATAATTTAATATCGTGGGATATTAAATTATTTTTTATGAAATTACTACACTACTTTGTTATAATTAGACAGAACACTAAGAAAATTTCTTTCCATACCTGTCGCTCTCCCAACTGAGCTACGAAACAAACCAGCAGACCTTGTTACAATTATTAGATTTTTGTATTAATAATAATTTATAACAGGTTGGGAGTTTTTCCTAATCTCTAGCATTATTGGTTTACGTGAAAACGCCAACTGATCTAGTAAACTTAGCGATTACGTTGATGACAACAAGTAGTAGTAGAGATCCGTGCGAGAGAGTTCATCCAGGAAACCACTGCTTACCTTGCCTATTTCTGCCGCCAAGCAGTAATGTGAGCATTAATGCGTTCCGGTTTTGAAGGGTAAGGTTGCTGGTGAAATTACAGGCACATAGGCCTCTACAACTTATGTCTCAGGGTGATGGGCGCAGTGACAATGCCCCTCAAATCATTGCGATTTAAAGATTTGGGTGGAACTGCAACTGTTATGGACAGGCGCATCGCTTAACAACAGGCGCACGACTTCACCGTCCCATATAGTCCCCACGCAGGCCCACAACGGATTGCGAACTTTCCACAGATCATTAAATTGCTTTGAAGGTTTCCTAACGATGTTTTCCTTCATCGAAAAGATCAAGGTAAATTTCAAATGAATAAATTCCGAAACCACAAGAGGTGCATGCCTAAGAACCCATGACGTTCCCTTTGAGAGGCGGTAGAACAAATAGTTAGGTTACCACGGCGCATTTCCAAAAGTCCTTGTACATTTTTTCTTCAATGGTAACAATATATTTGTAATCTAGCCCATTAAGAAAAACAAATGCAAGGTGCCACTTTGCATTATGTATTAACTGCCTCAGTGGCCGAACGGTTACCATGTTGGACTGCCACGCAAAGCTCCCAGGTTCGATTCCCGGGCCGGGAGAAATATTTGTACGGCCTACATTATTTCTCTCGTGAGTTTGGGTGTAATTTGTGGTTGTCTATGTGTGTGTCCATGGCATCTGCGACACAGGGTTTTTTTGGTGTGGGGCTAAGTTGAGTGTGTGCGTTATTATTATTATTATTATATTATTATCATCTATTTTCCTACCATACGCTGTGTACAAAGCCGTTAAAATTTCGCAACAAGGCTTCTATAAACATACATACAAACAGTTGAAGTACACATACATCAAAAGATTTATGCATTAAAGTCGAGTAATGTATTTTAAATGTCAGCGGTATAATCAGAAACCTTGGCTCAAGTATTATTGTTTGTTTTTGCGTGAATAAAATTTTAATTTCAATGGCGGAGGATATTAAAACTTTTTTTAATTGTAAACACGATGATAAGTATAAGGGCTTGGTAATTATTACTCTTGAAATGTGAGGAATGCACTTTGTTGAGACTGTTTTTAGTTAACTTGGAATACAATAATTGTGATATTTCATAGCGATTCATTACATTTCTATTCCCATCACTGGTTTTTATTATCTGAAGGAGTACTTTGAAGATCAACCAGTATATTAGGATTTTTAACACAAAGATTGAACACACAGAAAAATTTCTTCGACCCGGTGGGAATTTAGCAGAAGTGGAACTCCTTGTGAAAGGGAAGTACATCCTTACCTATTTCTGCCGCCAAGCAGTAATATCAGCATTACTGTGTGACGGTGTGACCTCCTTTCACCGCCATCTCACTTCTTTGTATCGCCTCTCTCCGCTTGTAACCTATCATTATTTATTTTACATGTATTTAAATTTGAATTGTTCCATCTTCCTTCTCTTTCTCATTCTCATTTCGTTTTCGTACCACGGTCACTCGCAGCTCGACCGCGACAAGAGTCGGAGCGTTAATAAGCTAATCATGTTTAACATTTTATAAGTCTACAGCCTTCATGTATCATGTACATGAAGTATCTATTTCTGTAATTCAGTTTCTCGGCCCTTTTGGGTCTTACTCCTTTCTTTACAATTCTTTAATAAATTTTGTGGACCGGAAGTTTCCTATTTCATTGCCGTGAACATCTTCGCGGCTAGTTAGGGTTACAACCCTTTCAACTGGGTTCCGGTATTGAAGGGTAAGGGTGCTGGTGAAATTACATGCACATGGGACTTGTCCACTTATGACTCAGGGCAGAGCAGTGGCAGTGCGCCTCAGACATTTGCGATATAAATCATTGAGTGGCACTGCAACTGTTATGGATAGGCGTGTAACTTACCATCAGGTGCACGATTTGTTCGTTCCGTCACTAGATATTATAAAAAAAAAATCCTTGAACCCTCGACCATGCTGCATCGTAGTATTGCTCTTATCAACTGAGCCAAAGGTCAAGTTATCGAGCTGTCGAAATTCTCCTATGTGTTTTTTGTCATGGATCTTTGTACTGGCTTTCGACATTCATCGCCACTAGTGACATCTAGTGAGAGATTTTTGAAAACTCTCACTGCAGCCGGTACCTTTACAGATGCCTCAACTGACGTAGATGTCATAACAAAACTAGTGAGCTATTTCACAAAAAATCTCCGTAATATAGAATATTGGTATTCTACATTAAACAATAAATGGTTTCTATTCTATTCTATTCTATTCTATTCTATACATTACCATACTCGTCACCAAATAAGAGGCCAAATTTGACAGCTAAAGAGGGCAATAGTATGTAACTTTGAATGCGATCAACGAAACTATATACAAACAATTGTAACAAACAATAAATAACTGCAACCGTGGCCGAACGGTTACCATGCCGGGAGAAATATTTGTATGGCCTACATTTATTTCTCGCGTGAGTTTGTGTGTAATTTGTGGTTGTCTATGTGTGTGTCCATGGCACCCGCGACACAGGGTTATCTAGTGCGCGGCTGTGTTGACTACGCGCGTTATGTTATTAATTATTAGCATAATTGAATTTAAAAAAACATAAATTTTATTAAAACATTATATAATATGACAAAACGCATTTGAAGTACTGTTTTTACACGAAATGTTGTTTTGAGTTACGCCGAAACGTCTTGAAAACAGTCACGTCCTTAAGTTATTCTTTTTAAATAATAGTGTTGTAAGTAATTAATCGCCGAATCGCACAGAGTCACTTCGATTTCTCGGAAAAACTATTTTTTTTAAATATTAGAAAAAATTATGAACCTATTTGAGATTGTTTGTTCTTGACATTGACTATTTCTAACTTATTGCCTTGGTTTCTTGGTAATTTAATCTTTTTATGTAGTTCTTTTATCGATGAACATACTTATTGACACTAAATTCTCGTAATAAACCATTTATGATATAGTAAAATGAAAAGAATTGGATATAATTCATCGGAACGTGGGACAATTTTACGAAAATAAGAAGAATTGCAAGAATGAATTGAACTGAAATGACTTGCTTTTAACAGAATAGCACGATTTGGCCTTTTAGGCCCCCTGAACAACAACGAACCGAAAAATAATCGAAACGATCACTCTTAACATTTTGAATCGATTTCTCGTGAAAATCGTATAACGTGTTTACAATATTAGTCCACATCCGTATTCGTGTCACGATGACAACATTTTGTGTTCAGAAAAATAACAGAAAATGACCAAAAAATAAAGTTGACGTAGTGTTCATTGGAGGTGTCGCTTTAAAATGTGCTATCGCAAACAAATAAGGTATGCATTATGAGTTTATTGTTTTTTTATACGAATTAAAAAAAAGATAAAGATAAATTTATTCTTTGTAAAAATTTAACCCAAATACATTGACTTACCAATAAATGGACGACGGGTCTAATACAAAAACCACGAAAAAAATGTCCCAAGTCAACCTATTTAAACGTAGTGACATGTAAAGGAGTATGAAAAAGCTAAAACGTTGAATTTAAATTGTAATGTCATCGCAGTACTGTCTAATTTTGCTTGCTTCGGTGTCAGTCGAACAAACGAAGACTGAAGCGTGAATGACGCTCTGTGTACGATTTTAACGCCCTATAAGTTCGGACACTTTTTAGCGCGGACCTGACGTCCATATAATTGTAAGTCAATGCCCGAATGCATGAATCTTATTAAATAACCTTTTATTTATGTATATGCGCCAGACTATCGCAAACAGTGATATCAATGTACATTCACATCACTTTAATTAAGGTTAGTGGTGCAAGTTAATCTAGGTGACACCTAAACTAAGTAAAATTGCTTACTTGTATCTTATATATCCAAATTGGTGCTTATAGCATAATAGTTAGTCAAAATAGTTTCAACATATTTTGTTCAATAACAATAAATTACAATAAAACATGAATAATTAATTATATTAAAATTAATATAGGGTGGTAAAACTACAACTCTTTAAAAGTGATTTAAAAAAGTTCTATCTCGGAAAATAACCAGCTGCAGCGAGTTAAAAAGTAATAATTAATTGTAAGGTGTAACAGGTTTTAACAATGTTCCGAGTAACAGTTAAGGTTACACTAATGATATTAGTTTCGGCACGTAAGCGACACTAATCTGAAGCTGGATTTAACGACAGTTTGTACATTTTCAACCTAGATTGGTTGGACTAAAGTGCAAGACTGAATTGAATATTTACAAGTGTAATCAAGTAATGAGCAAATCTGACTAGATGTTGAGACTGCTTTGACACGTGAATTTATACACTCAGAGGTTTAAATCGCAAATATTTAAGTGACACTGCCGATGCACATATCACCCTGAGACATAAGTTTACAAGCTCCATGTGTCTGTAATTTCTTAAGCCCAGTGGCCGCTATTAAGGAAATAGAATAGAATAGTCTGTAATGTCACTCTTCAAAACCGAATAATGCTCGCATTACTGTTTGGCAGCAGAAAAGAAATAGGTAAGGTGGCAGTACTTCCCTGGACGACTCTTTTACAAGGAGCTTTACTGATACAACGTTTGAAATCGGTTAGCGGAAGTGTGGAATAAACCGGATACTTCCCCTAATTAACCATTCTTAGACGTGGGATATTGTCTTGAAATTTAAATGGGACCAACTGAAGACTGAGACCGCAGATCAATTAATGAATTTATTCATTAAAAATAATAATACTATTTATAAAATTTTCATATTACCCACATTTTAGGGTTGGAGAGGAAAGTACTTACAAAATAAAAATAGGTAATACAATTTTTGGATTAGTAACTAAATGTCAAAGGATGTTTCATAACATAATAAATATAATATTTTAAAAATACACTCTACTCTAAATTAGTCTAAATACTCTACTAATGTCTTAGTATATTATTCCATCAAATTTATACCACAAATATATTCATTTATATTATAATAACTTTTTTTTATTAGTAACTGTTTCAATGGTTTTTCGAAGTCACTGTCTTTTTCTATGTCTCTCTTTTCTATTGTAAAGTATTTCTTTTTCTACGTTTTCTATGAATAGGTAAATTATTGTATAATTTTATTGCCATTTAATGAGGACTTGACGCTACTAGTTTCAGGAGTTTATTATTTTATTAGATTATTCAGGAGACGGCAAAAATTTACATTTATTTTAATTTCCTTTTCAAGGGTATTAACTTGGATGCATTACTTTAAGAATAGGTAAAAGAAATAAAGAAATATGACGTGAAATCAGCATGTAAATTTGTATATACATTGCATTTTCTGCATTTCTTTTACGTTGTGGTTTTAGATACGAGTTGAAGAAAGTAAGGCGACAATATGCTACGAAGCACGCCAGAGTATTATAAGAAAGTATGCGATAACAAGTATAGCAAAAACACAGCCATCAAACGTCTAAAACTCTAAACATTTCGCATTTCATTTCCGTCCATTCGTCTTTTTGATTGACTTACGGGTTACAGACGCGTTAATGGATTACGCAAAGACTAATTCATACGTCTTTTCTATTGATTGACGCATGAATGCAAGCATTACATTGCAAATTAAAGGACGTGTTTGGTTCCTTACAGTTGATACAAATGGCTTTGGATGGTCCCGCATAACAATGAAAGTGTTGAATCAAACAAATGAAAAAAAAATATAATAAATTTGAGAATATACACTGATTACTATGCGTTGATTAATGTGCGGCTTCAAAACGTGGACATTAAAAGAAGACACTACAAGACGTGGTGCTGTCGCATGTTGCGCATTGATTGGACACAGAGGAGCACGAATGAAACCGTGTCTCGGAAAATGATGTTATCCATCAAAAGCGCAAAATAGAGTATCTTGGTCACGTGATCAAGAACAATAGATACACGCTGCTACAGCTAATAATTATGGGCAAAGTGCAGGGAAAGAGACGCGCTGGGCGATGAAAGAAATCGTGGCTGCGGAACGTCGGAGAGTGGACAGGCATTGCCTCCTTCGAACAGCTGTTTCGGTTGGCAGCTGACAGAGACGGTTACAGGAAGCTGACGGCCATTGAAAAGGCACTCTAAGAAGAAGAAGAATGCGGTGTGAAAACACGATTCCGAAAAATTATCACGATTTAAAAAAAAATAACCTTACCTCGAAATTTTACAAAAAAACCGCTGTATTCAGAGAACTACATAGAACACATATAGTATACGATATACACTATTCGAATGGCGTTAATTTCTTTTGTAAAAAAAGTAAATCTGAAATAAACCCGGGACACTGGGGACACTACTACTCACCCAAAGCAAAATGAACCGTAATTGTATGGGAAAAATTTGAATTCGAGAGGATATAGGATCTTAAGAGGGTACTTAGGGTCGTATTCTAGAACTCTACTCAATGCTCAAGTCAGGATTTGAGTATGGTTTAAAGCACTCGAAATCATACTCAAGTCCCTGCCATTAGGGTCGTATTTCCAGTGCTTATGTTTCCAGTGCAATCCTGACTTGAGCATTGAGTAGAGTTCTAGAATACGACCCTAGGATTATTAACTAACACTATTTCAACAGCACGTTTCCAAATTTATAGGCTAGGCATTTATGCAGACAAAACGTGATAAAACAAGTGCTTAACTGACTCCAATTGTAAATTAAATCATTTTAACTCTTTTATATTTAACTACCTCCGTAACCGATCGGTTACCAAGCTGAACTGCCACGCCGAGGTCCAGGGTATCGGGTTCGGTTCGATATTTGTTAGGCCTATATTTATGCCTCTTGTGAGTTTGGGTTTAATTTGTGGTTGTCTATGAGTATATCAATGTCAACCGCGATACAGGGTTTCTATAGTGCGGGTCCAGGAGTTTGCGCGTTATGCAAGCTCAAGCTTTTTTTAATCGACTTCAAAAAAAAAGGACGAGGTTCTCAACTGTTCTGTTACGCGATAACTCTTGCACTTGGGAACCGATTTTGATGATTCTTTTTTCGTTGGAATGAGGGTACCTCAATATGACAGCGTCTTAATTTTATAAGAAGCCATTATTTTAATGGTTGATTTTGCTATTCTCCAATTCAAGGCGTTTTTCTCTCTCAATATACTTTGAGTAGTGAGAATCGATTTTTATTATCTGTTTTGTGATTTTTATTATGTGTCAAGTCCCGTATAGTGGCGAACTAGGGGATGAATCCGGGTTTGCGCATTTTCCGGTAACCGATTTCAATAAAACATGGTAATTATATGTAATTCCACGTACTTTTGAGGTCGGTTGTTTTAGTACGCTGTACTGAGATTATTTTCTCTTGTTTTCTGTTTTGTTTCTTTTTGGTCTTGTGTGCTGTCATTTGTTGTAGTCAAATAAATGTTTTTTCTTCTTTTCTTAATTTGTCACATTCAAAAGAAATGGAAATATTTTAACGACAATGCGTACTGCAAGCGGATGAACTTTAAAATTAACGGTAATGTGACGTGTAACAATAAAAACGCTTATTAACGGAAGTGAACATAACGTCGGTCGTAAAATAGGCAAGTAACGCTGGGGGGCGGAGAGAAGCCAGCGTGCGGTCAGAGTTTATAGAGATTTTATGGTATTGCTGTGTTTACATGGATAACGTTTGGATTAAAGGTGTTTAGTTTTAATATTTTCGTTTCACTGGTCGGCAGTCTAATGTGATAAGGTCCTTCGCTAGTTATCAACTCGTTACCTGCTTTCTTATCTTCTACTTTAAATGACTCCGTGGCCAAATGACCTTTCGTCATCAGGCTGGTCTGACACCCACTAATCTCGGGTTCAATTCCCGGGCCGGGAGAAATATTTGTAAAGTATTTGTAAATTTATTTCTCTCATTCGTTTCGGAGTAATTTGTTGCTTTCATTGCGTTTGTTTGATTCTCGATGAGACCAATTAGGGATATGAGCTTTTCTCAATTGATTCTGGTCTTGGTTATGGTTTTATGTGTGATAGTGAATTCCCTGGCTCCGGTATTTATAGCATAGGGAATTTCCTAATTTCAGAGGTAATTGATGTGGCTGTCTAAAAAATCATACGCCTGGTTTAATTCTAGGAGTTTGCTAAAGCACATAAGCGAATAAATCAATAGATTCAGGGGCTACTTTCGGAAGTCCGTGTTAATAAAAATGGTTGTAAATTAATTTGCTACTGTAAACACATCATCATAATTTTCAGCCAAAAGACGTCCATTGCTGAACATCGGCCTCCCCCAAAGAATGCCACAACAAGAAGTCCTGTGCCGCTTGCATCCTGTGTATTTACAATAAAATCCAAGAACAAATCCAATATAATACAAGAGAAATTCTGGGAAAGTAATAACGCACACGCACATACTCAACATAGCCCCGCACTAGGGAAACCCTGCGCCGCGGATGCCATAGACACACACATAGACAACCACAAATGACACCCAAACTCACGAGAGAAATAAATGTAGACCATACAAATATTTCTTCCTGTCTGGGAATCGAACCTGGTACATATGCGTGGCAGTCTGGCATAGTAACCGTTAGACCACGGAGACAGTTAAAGTGCTTCATACCAAGACCAGGACAAATTTAAATTCGGGTCTATGAGTAATCAAAGCCGCCTAGTCACTAAGGTAATGTAAATTATTTAAAAATTATAAACTTTTTGGTAAAAAAAAACAAGTTTTATAAAAACCGGTAGAAATTCATTCAGAAGCAGATTCATCCCCTAGTTTGCCACCTTTAGGAATATTTTCTTCAAATTTAAACAAGATCAATATTGAGGTACCCTCTTTCCAACAATAAAGAATCAACAAAATCGGTTCATAAATGCCGTAATAATCGCGTAACCCACGTACACAATTGGTAGCAGTAGAGCTCCTTGTGAAAGGAATAATGTTAGCATTACTGTGTTTCGGTGTTGTACCAATATAACTTGACTCATCAAGCTATGTGAAATTTACTACAGTTTGAGTTTGAATAAATAAATTGGTTACGAAACAAAAAAGAAATAAAGAAGAAAACCTTGTTTCATTGACTTACAAATAAATGGACGACGGATCTAATACAAAAAGCACGAAAAAAATGTCCCAAGTCAACCTATTTACGAGTAAACGTAGTGACATGTAAAGGAATATGAAAAAGCTAAAACGTTGAATTTTAATTGTAATGTCATCGTAGTACTGTCTAATTGTGCTTGCTTTGCTGTCAGTCGAACAAACGAAGACTAAAGCGTGAATGACGCTCTGTATACGATTTTAACGCCCTATAAGTTCGGACACTTTTTAGCGCGGACCCGACGTCCATATAATTGTAAGTCAATGACTTGTTTTAATGTAAATCTTTATGAAAGAGTTTATCCAGGGAAATACTGCCACCATACCTATTTCTGCCGCCAAGCAGTAATGTTTCGCATTCTGCTAGAATGGAATACACGGTGAAATACTAAAAATTGTCCTTTTCTTCTATCTATTTAAAGTAAACTAACAAATAGTGGAAGTAATGAGAAAAGTACATCTACAATTTAATTACCATGCTTTTGTTACAATTGAATTCCTTTGATTACCTGAAACAAAAATAAACATTTAGTTACTTTTTTATAGGAGTAACACGCAACAGCCAAGCAGTATACGCGTAACTGTATTCCAGTCTTGAAGGGTAAGTAAGGGTGCTGGTGAAATTACAGGCAAATTGGACTTGTAAACTTATATCTTAGTGTGACGGGCGCAGTGGCAGTGTCCCTTATATCTTTGCGATCTAAAGCTCTGAGTGGCACTGCAACTGTTATGGACAGGCGTGTAGCTTACCATCAGGCTCACGACTTGTTCGTCCCGTCTCTTGATATTATAAAAAAAACGCAAAAAAATACCTCGTCCTTTTTGAAGTCGGTTCTATTAAATTATACAAAAACGGATAAATTAAACTCACGTGCGGTTAAAAAAATCTTACATCGAGAAACCTCAAAGCTTTTCTAGCCAATTTATTTTAGTATGAATGCCTACGGTTCATTGGCTTTGTAATTGCCCGAGTTTACGAACCGTACAGTCATGGGTTCGATTTCGGTGGAAAGCCATTTACATTTCATGGTAAGTGTGGAAAGTTCGATAATATTATATTGGGTAACATTAAAGTGATAATGGTATTTTTAATTTAAAAAAAAAAGTTTAATTCTGAATCATTGTGCAATAATTACTAATACAATTATGTTTCTTATAAAAAAATAATTAAATCCGTTTAAAACTCAAGACAAGGATCTGTAACAAACCGAAAACTTCGTAAGATCTGCTGACTCGGTCTGCAGGCAACAGACACGTACTGGTTCGAATTCAGTAAGATCGAAAGATTGTTTTGTGTTGGTTTTTCAATCTTTGTTTCTTTTTATGATTCTCGGGTTTCTCTCAGAGAAAAGTTTAGAGAAACAGGTATCATGACTGTGGCATCACAGTACATTTACTAAAATATTTTGTATGCCCGTAAAAGTGTACATATTTTTTTTAAATAAAAATGAAGTGCGGTTCATTAAGAAAGAAGATATCCATAATGTTAACCTTAGAACTAAACCCAAACTCATGGTATCACGATTTCGTTTAACTAAGGTAAACGATTCTTTTAGTGGAAATTGTAACGTTTTTACAACAAGATTCCGGAGCATATATTAAAATTATCATTTCCCAAGTTTAAAACTTACATTAAAATTATTTTAATTAAAAAGGTACATTACAAAATTGAAGACTACGTGTTAGATAAAGACGCACGGAAAAACGATATGGTTCTAGGTTACACACTAATTTTGTGTTTTGTTTATTTGAAAAGAGCCCTAGAGTTTCTTGCTCGTAGTTGCAGTAAATCTATTTTACCTACTGTAATTTCACCAACGCTGACATTACTAGTTTGGGTGTAATTTGTGGTTGTCTATGGGTGTGTCCATGGCACCCGCGACACAGGGTTTCCCTAGTGCGGGGCTATGTTGAGTGTGTGCGTTATTACATTATATTATTATTATATTACTGTTTGGCGGCTGAAATAGGTAAGGTGGCAGTACTTCTCTGGATGAATATTTCACAAAAAGCTCTACAGCTACTACTTTATTAATTATTATCAATAACTAAGTAAATAAACAAATAATATATTACTAATTAAAAAAATACGCAATATACAAGTATCTATTTCAAAAGCATAATAAATTATATGGCAATAAATCTGTCATCAGGTATTAAAAGAACACGCAAGGGAGGCGCATTTCTGTATTACGAACTCGGCGCTCGTAAATTAATTTCTAATTTCACATTCGGAATTAGACACATGGGGCTGGATTACGTTTCGTGGTTATTTCAGTAAGTCGCTTTGACGTTCGTGCTAAAATAGCCAAAGACAGTCACCAACACTGTAAAGGGCTTTATTTTTAATAAAAAGGCAAAGCTTTTAACTGCAATCTCACTTGATGGTAAGTGACGACATGCAAGTGACGAGACAGTCAACCTGGGTAACCCAACCGCATTAACATTTTTACACCAGATATTTTTATTTGTTTTTTAAGCCATACTATTATTTTTATAAAATCAAGTGACGGGACGAGCAAGTCGTGCGCCTGATGGTAAGCTACACGCCTGTCGATAACAGTTGCAGAGCTTTAAATCGTAAAGATCTGTGGAGCACTGCCACTGCGCCCGTCACCCTGAGACACAAGTGAGAAGTCTCATGCGCCTGTAATTTCACCAGCACCCTTACCCTTCAAAACTCATTACTTATCTAACTTATATCTACAGATAAATAAAGCAACTTTTGTGAATTCACTCGTAAAAATATGTTCACCTCATTACAAATCAAGTTCACGATCCGCGTTGCACGCGTGAGCGATAAAATCATCAATCAGTTATGTATAATATTAATGCAAACCACCCTATTCTGAAGTATACCTACAAAAGTTGTTAATTAAAAATCTTTATGCATACCGTGGCAGACGCTATACCAACTAAGCCACGGAACGAACCAACGGACCTCGCGAATTTTTCTATGTGCTTGCGTCGTGTCTTTGTACTTGGTCTTTCAACGACTTTTTAGTCGTAGCGCCATCTATGAGAAATCTTTGACAGATTTATCACCCAGTTAGTACCTTTACAGCTACCAGTCCTGGCGAGAGATGTCGCTATTCACTGTATTAATTAAATTTTTTATTTAATTGATATTCAATTATTTTATTTTTATTTTTATTATTTATTTTTATATATATTAACAAACTAGTGGAGTAATTTCACAAAAAATAATTGAATATCAATTCAATAAAAATTTAATTAAAAATCTTTAGTTTTTAATGAATACGTAGTCAATAAAGTGAAGAAAAAAGTGGAGGTTATGAACATCATTAAGTGCATGTAGATGTTGGAGTTCGGCCACGTTATGAGGCACAATAAGTATAGCTCATCATCTAAGGCAAAATCACTGGAAAACTAAGTGTTGGTAGAAAGTTTGTGTGTTGCTAATGTGAAGTAGCAATAGCGCTCCTTGTGAAAGTGTTCGTCCAGGGAAGTACTGCCACCTTACCTATTTCTGCCGCTAAGCAGTAATGTGGGCATTTCTGCGTTCCGGTTTTGAAAGGTAAAGGTGCTGGTGAAATTACAGACACATGGGACTTTTCAACTTATGCCTCAGCACAGATCTATGCGATTTAAAGATCTAAGTAGCACTGAAACTGTTATGGGCATGTCGCTTACCACATGGGCCCAAGTCTACTAATTTTAAATTATCTCAGTCGATGAGTCGATATAGTGACAAAAGCAGGATAGGTCGCTTGTCAGTAGCTAGCCATCGAGGCACTCAACTGCCATTGCAATTTTTTGGTCTCTTCAATGGCGAGTCGATGGTACGTCTACGGTGTAGTCTACTAATACTATATATGTTTAATGTCAAGACGAAATTGTTAATTTCCATATTAGTTTTAGTAAGGCAACATCAATAATTAGTGATTGAATGAATGCATGCCATCACTGCCATCCCACTGGACACTCTGTTGACACTCAACTGCCATTGCAACTAGATTTTAGTGGAGTAACAAATACTATCATAATTGCAATATAATATCAATGGAATTGAAATGACAAGTTATCTCAAGAAGATTAGCAAAACGAGGGCCTTGTTCGTTCCGTCACTTGGTATAATAAAAAATAACAATGATATATTACAGAAGGTTACCTACCAGTAGTATCTGAAATGACATTTTCCAGAAGTAACGTCGAATTTTCATAACTTCGAAAGTAATTTTGAGAGAAAAATGTTTTTTCTGTTAAACCTAACCTAACCTAACCGAACTTAATCGTGTCTTTGCGATAAACATCCAACATATCCTGAAAGAACAACGGTTTCGTTATAATTCGGACAAATGAGAATTCGATATAACGTTATTTCGGAAAAAAAATCGAGTTTGTGATAGGTTACCGTTACAGAAGCAACAATGATTTAATAAGTAGCTGTTTTTACGAAGAATAACTAGTTTTTAAATAATACTATTGGGTTACCTGAACGACACCTTGAGTTCACGAACTGCTAATTATGCGTTACAATGCAATTTGTCATAATACAAACTCAATCTGATCTCAGCGCGTTGTTCAAGTAATTAAGAAAGTTATGACAGATTGCTCTCGCTCGTGTCTGAAACGACACATGCTTCGTTAACTTCGTGTAAGTTGATGAGATAATGTTTAGTACTTGTCCAAATATTTCATCTTAGTCAAGTTGAGTATTTCTTTCTTTGTTACTTTTATGTGATCTATCTTAAGTTTGCGAAGTAAGTCACAGAAACGAGGCTGATAAAACAAGTCTAACGAGGCGTGGCAAAGATTTCGGGTGACATTCACAAGTTAATATAACTTTCTCATTGAAAAAAAAAACAATCTCAAAAAGTTGCTTATGGATTTGATTTTTATGAAGATCGAATTTTAAATCGATTCATTTTAAATCTATTTTAAGGCGAACCGATTCAAAATTAAGGCGAATCAAATCGTCTGGATCTTACTCATAGTTTGAACAAAAGTTTCATCTTATTAATGATTTCGTCAAGCACAGACACGGAAAATAAAGAGGACAATACTTCGGACATTAAGTTGTATGATATTATTATTGAAAAGTTTCGTAAGATTGTAAAAAGGATTGGCATCTGTGAAAAGAAAAAAAATTACACATTATTATAGCAATTAAATCAAGTAGTAAAGGTGTTTTATTTATTAAGAATTTCGAAACGATTTTTATGAAACCGATTATAATTGTAATTTACAAACTAAATCGATTTAGACCAAAAAGTCGTGAATCCCTTGTTTACGCATAAGAGTACGATGTCACAACATTATGCTCGGCATGCCTTAAGTGTACCGCGGCATAAACTGCTGCTGTGTGCGCTTGTATGTAAAAATGTAGAAGGATCTCTTTTCATGCCGTCTCTCAAATAAGTATTAGAGGCTTCGAAATTTCGAAACACTGGTACACATGTATGCTGCTGAATAAATCTATTTTCTTTCTTTCTTAAACAAATAACGAGAAAAAAAATCATTTTTTCACACCCTGTATACATGTACCCGAGAAACCATATATAAATGTGGTTATGCAACAATTTACAATTTTATCCTGCAAATGTAGACCACGGAACCCATTATACAACATTATACAAAACTAGAACAACGTATTACGCAAAACTCAGTCTAACTATAAAACTTTAGTGCAATAGTTTAATTTACACACATAAAGCTCTAGCCGTAATTCCAGATGATTTATGAAAAACATTAACTAAACTTTCTAGACTTTAAGTCAATGTCTCAAGGTTATTATTCGCGTTTACATAGATTTGTTCAATAAAGAGATGATTCTGAAGTGTTATGAATTTTTTAAGTCGTTTAAAAAAACAAATATAACGCGACTTAGATTCGAGAAAAGATGTTCTTGTAACAATTGCGACAACCTTAAACCTCGAAATTGTCAACCCTATGTTTCAAGGTTAAGGATCGATATTAACTCGGTTCGAATTCAAAATTTTCCCGTAATAATAAGGTTCATTTTGCTTATTTACAAAAGAACTTAAAGCCATATGATAAATGTATATAATACACGTGTTCCATTTAGTTAATTGAATATAAAAAAAAATCATTGGTATATATATAAAGTACCTATTGAACAGCGGTTTTCTTGTAAAATTTCGAGGTAAGTTTGTGTTTTTTTTATCGTGAAAATTTTTAGGTATCGTGTTTTCACACCGTACAGTAATCAGTGTATATATTCAATTTTACTGTACATATTTTTTCGAAAGTGATTGAGCCAACACTTTCACTGTTATGCGAAATCAACCAAAGACATTTGAAACCTCTAAGACTCTTAACGGTTGCAGTGGTCCTTTGGGTCTTTTTAAAGCTCTGAGTGACACTGCAACTGTTAATAAAAAAATTGATATTCCGTACGTAATTTCTATCAACAGATTTCGAGAATCGAGCCCCTAGTATGAGTGACAGTTGTTATTTATCAGTGATGTGATAAACCACTGCCCTGTTACGGAATTGGATGGTCTGACATCCCTACTTAATTGTACGACGTATTTTATTTCCCGTTGGCCTCCCGCTAAAAGAGCCCCACCTTTGTACCCTTTGGGGCACAATTCATCTAGTTAGGGGTCACCTTATTGCTGTCATTTCATTGATTAATGATATTAAACTTGTTAATATATTAATTAAATATTTAGTGATCCTAAGTTTTTAGTAGTTTAACTGCCTCCGTGGCCGAACGGTTACCATGCCGGACTGCCACGCAGAGGTCCCAGGTTCGATTCCCGGGCCGGGCGAAATATTTATATGACCTACATTTCTTTCTCTCGTGAGTTTGGGTGTAATTTGTGGTTGTCTATGTGTGTGTCCATGGCACCCGCGACACAGGGTTTCCCTAGTGCGGGGCTATGTTGAGTGTGTGCGTTATTAAGTTGAGAATCTGCACGCCTGAAAAGATTTGGAATCATATGCATATAATTTTTTTCATAATATCAAGTGACGGGGCGTATACGCCGAACGCCTGTCCATAACAGTTGTTACTCAGAGCTTTAAATCACAAAGATGTGACGAGCTTTGCTACTGCTCCCGTCATCCTGAGACATGAGTTGACAAGTCCCATGTGCCCGTAATTTCACGAGAAATGAAAACGAGAAACACACAGAGAGCGGGTGAGAGTCGGGCGCGTCTCGGGTCGGGACCGCGGCGGGTCTAATTTCGCGTGTTGTCGTTCATATAAATACACGGAATTAGACCCGCCGCAATCCCGACCCGACACGCGCCCGACCAGCACCCGCTCTCTGTGTGATTCACGCTTAACAAATAATATAATAACAGGTAAGGTTCTGCCGCCAAGCAGTATTGTGAAAGAAAGAAAAAAATAATATTAATTTGATCTCCTTTTGGTAAACTTTAAGATCCAAAATGGCCTTCAAATAGTATATCAGCGCTTATGCTTTTTTTAAGCAAATGGACTTGCTCTAGACCACTACCTAGCCCTGGGTCAAAGATAAGATTTCTGATAAAATGATTAAGCCGCACCGCACTGGGAATTCCATTTCTGGGATGAGCGCATAATACTATATGATGAAAGCGCTTAGTATGTCTTATGGGAATATAAACCTGACAATGACATTCTTCATCGTTATTATTTATTGCAAATTAAAAAAAATCTTCATTATTTTATGAAATCGGCCACAATATAGCCCGTCTTTTTTTATAATGCCATCAGTAATGCAAACCGCTGTCCCCGATGTGTTACGACATGTTCTATTTTCAATTTTAATCAGGTCACATGGATTTAGGAATCCGTAGAAATACAATTTTTATATCCGCGAAGACAAATACATGCTGTACGACGTGTGAAACTTCAGGAGACATAAACCCAATTTTTAACAGTCAACAACAGGACGCAGGGCGTTCTATTTTGAACTTTAGACCGTTGTTAATAATATGATAACGAAAGACTTTGCGCCCAAATCAGCAGGCCAAATGTTTTTAAAAAATATTAAGTGACGGGACCACAGACATATATTTAGATAGACGCCGCAAGTGTATGTACTTCGTGTGCCCAAAGTAAGTGAAATTCTCTTACCGACCGTTATCGTAGATAAACACCAGTGGAAAACGCGAAAAATGCATAATTGTGCCATTATAAACTGCAAAAGCACCATAACTGGGGGTAAACGGGTACACAGGGACGTTTCCTTCCACGGGCAAGTGATTTTGTAATCAGAAGATGCATAATTTCTTTTAAAAACAATTATTTTGGTTTTGTATGAATTTCGAGAAAACAAATATGCAACTCAGAGTATGCCTTATGTTTGTCATACATTGCGACTTTTATTTGATGCGATATATTTGTGATCCTTTGTTAATACGCCATGAATATCGAACGAACGCACTTTTGCATAATACATTCAGTTTCTGTGGTACGGCCGCTTGTACATTTTTTGGCCAAATTTAACATTTAGTGATGTATATGTCAGGCAACACTGTTCTCGATTCTGATCGATTTTGAAAACAAAGGGACGAAAATTATTATGACCTTGGCAATATTATAAAAATATTACAATATTATTTTTTATACGAGTAATACAAAAAAAATATATAATGCAAAGAATTAACAGTGCGCTGTCTTTACAAAATCTGAAATTGGTCATAAGTATGAGTTCGCTGCTTTCGAGGACGAAGGCGGTGTAGTTTATCCCACCTAAGATGCTATCCAAATACGCAAAGTAGCAGAGTTAGAAATCCGAGAAATAATAAACAAATAACAAAAATTTCACACAAGGCCATCATTAAGTAAACCTCTTCTGATTAATAAGATGTTACCATATTTTGTTAGTAGTAACATTTTCAGTTGTCCTGCCATTCACCAATTTGATCAATCACCGACGGAAAACCATCTAGTAAATTTAATTAAGGCAGTTGCAAGTTCATATATTAACGTGCGTTTTCATTATTTAAGTCACTCGATAAGATCTTTTATTACAAAATGACAGTTATATACTCCCGGACACATAATTCGAGCCACTATATCATAGTATCAACGAAGAAAAGATTTCCCCCGGTTTTGAAAGTCCGAATTTTCTAAAAGAACTTATGGAAAAGACTTTTAATATTCTAGTTTCTAAATTGCGTAGGAACTATCCTACGCAATTTTGAAACTAGAATCTAAAGAACACTGATCGATTGATCAACTATCTTGATCAATCGAACAATGTTTAAACTTAAGGCATTTAATACTGATGCGAGGTGGCTCGAATTATGTGTTCGGGAGTGTATAATAAGCTTATATTATTTGAAGGACAATAATTTTAATATTTGAAGTTGATTTAAAATTAAAGTTTAAAAACAACTTTTAATAAAGGACATAACTGTCTTGTTTTGGTATTTTTCTACTGTATTAATATTTCACGACTACTTGTAATCAACGAGTACTTGAATCGATTAATTGAATGGAATATGTGTATTCCGTACAAGCAATCGATTTAGCGCGGAAGGAGGCTTCCCATCACTAAATAGTTCTTGTGACGTCATGGTGGATACATAAAATGTGGCAAGCTCGGTTTTCACACAAATTGCTGTACTTGCGCCGTCTATACAGATATATGTCTGTGAACGGAACCAATAAGTCCTGCGCCTAGTGACAAAGTTAAAGTCAAAGTCAAAGATTATTTATTCCATAGGTAAAATAAATTTACACTTAAAAACGTCACATTTAAGCTACTGCTCGTTCACTACGCTGACCTCCCTGAGAATAACGAGCAAGAAACTCTAGGGATTGCTCTTTTCAAATAAACTTAAATGCTATGGAATACACTTTGAGTCAAATTTATGTGGATTCTGGACCCATGTCGTTTTTCCATACATCTTTATCTAACACGTAGTCTTAAATTTTGTAATACGATTTTTCAATCAAAATATTTTTAATGTAGTTTTTAAACTTAGGAAATGATAAACTTAATACATGCTCCGGACTCTTATTGTAAAAACGTATACAGTTCCCGGGTGTTGGCCACTTAGAACTTTAAGTCGCAAAGATCTGAGGAACGTTGCCACTGCGCTTGTCAGCCTGAGACACAAGTTGACAAGTCCCATGTGCTCGTAATTTCACCAGTACCTCTACTTTACAAAAATGGAGCATAGTAATGCTCACATTTGGGTGCGTTTCCACTGACGCGGAGCTCGGAGTGGAGCGGAGAAGACCAGTAAATTCAATCTTTTGGAGAGAAAAAAAGAGCAGCGCTTTTATTTGCACCTTTGGTTTCATTGCATTTGTATGTTGTCAATCGTGTATCCCATAAACATAGAAATTTTTTGAAACTTTCAATTAACTTCTCATCCATTGTGATTCACATACAATGTCGATGACGTGTGAAATTTATGACGTATTCCCGTCCCGCTCGGCACCACAGCTTGCTTGACTCCGTTCTGTCCGTCTCGGGGCCGCGTGTTTATATATTCTATTTGAAAGTCCGCTTCACTCCATTTACACTGTTTCCACTGATGTGGAGTGAAGTTTTCGAGCATTGTGATTGGCCAATTCACGGTCCGCTCCTCTCCACTCCACCCGGCTCCGCGTCTGTGGAAATGCACTTTTACTGATTGGCAGCAGAAAGAGGTTTTTATTTATAAAAAATAAGTGCGCATTTGACCCCCATCTCACCTGATGGAAAGTGATGATCAGGTCGACGATGTAGCACGCACACTTAAATAATGCCTATTCTCTCTCGCCTTCAAAAAGTCCAAGGTATAGCGTTCGAGGAATAAGTCCGCAGGTAGGAAATTCCAGTCCCTAGTCGCTCGTCATATAAATGTGGAAGCGATACGCTTCGTGCGAAACCTGGGAAAATCCACAATATAATGGTGAAATCCCAGCCCACATCTGGTTCCTCGATGATGGAAAGGAGAAGACGGAATCAAATTATTAAATAGATAAGGAGTATTGCTGCTAAATATAAGGAATTTCACTACAAAGCCATTCGCAATGTAAATATGAAAGTGTAAAGCTTTGTGCAAATCTTCGGAATATCCACAACACAGTGGTGGAACCCTAACCTAAGTCTACTCCCCCGATGAAATCACTTTGTTATATTCTATTATTCTACGCTGTTATAATAAACCTTGTTTAAACAATCAGTCTGCGGTTTTCTGCCGTAATACACCCGACTGTTGTACATAATTAGAATTAATGATATCCTTCATAGCTCTAAATTCACTTAAATTTAATTCTCTGCCTGAACCCTAAGTAGCGCAACAAAGGACCACCAGGTGGCCACGGACCGAGGTCAGGACGCTACTGGACTCTTCCGTCAGAAGGGCGGAACATAAGTTTAATTAATTAACACTGTGCTTACGTGTTTCAAGATACTAGTAATGTCATCTATTATTGGCGGTCGGTACTAAATATGTAGTAAAGTATAAATTTTTACTGAATTGATATTAAATTATTTTTAGTGAAATTACTCCGCTAGTTTGTTAATACCGAACACTTAGAAAAAAATCCTTCGAGGCAAACCGTGTCAGACGCTATACCAACTAAGCCACGTCGGATCTTTGTATTCGGTTTTCAACAACTGTTTAGCCGTAGCGCCAGCTATGAGAAATCTATGAAAATATTTCGCCACTCAGTTAGATTTCACCTTTACAGCTACCAGCCCTGGCTAGAGATGTCGATATTAACTGTAATTAATTTTTCATTGAACATATTTTCATAATTATTTTTAATACAAACACGACCCGCCACGGTTTTATAGGAGACGTCGCATCGTTTCCGTCCGGATCAAAGGAATTTTTGGTTCGATCTTTGTATTAATAATTATAACTAAGACGTTAGAATTAGAATTATTTACGTTAATTATAGTAAGTGACACTGAATGTTTCATTATCAAGAGCAAAGTACAGCGGGATGTATACTGTACTGTTAAAAGTTCCGTTTTAACCGGTAGTTATTTAATTACTGTTATGAACAGGCGTAAAGTTTTACTATCAGTAGACGCAACTTGTTCGTCTCGTCATTTCACATTATTAAAAAAAAATCCAAACTAAAACGAAAGAAATTACAATAAGTAACATCACAAAACAATAAATACAGTAAAAGTGGTTAGTTAGCGTCCGACACGTGCCAAATATAGATCTCGAAAGACCTACTTGAGCTCAGTCAGCTATTTTTTATTTGTGTCATTCTTCCGTCCAAATTCTCTAAAATCCTAGAAAAATGCCTTATTGTGCTGCTTTGGAGTCCAAAAATGATAGCCGTACCATAAATATTACCCGTGGTGGTATTTCATATCATCCGAAAGTGTTATTTTAATAAATTTTCAATTTTCTATTCATCAAAATATTTTTTTTGTTACAATAAACGAAAGTAACGCTTATATGGTCCCTTGCAATATGGTCGCTTCTTTTTTGGAGAACTAAGTTAGTAACTCCAATTCGTCGTCGTTCAGCAATTAACCGCTAGATGGCAGCACATTGATTGTAATTTCAATATAATATCAAAACGACGTAACTTGCAATAATAGGTATTGATAGTATTGAACTTTCAACGATATGCCAACAGGGCAAAGTTTAAATTATAATAACAGCTCAGAATTTGTTATTTATTTTATTTATAGTACGTGACACTAAATGTTTCATTCTCAAGAGCAAAGTACAGCGAGATGTTTACTGTACCTAGTTCTAAGCCATCTCGTGCGTTAAAAGTTCCATTTTAACAGGCAACTATTTAGTTGCTTTCATTGTACGTATTTCCTCGGTTGTTTAGTTTAACAATGACAAAGTACAATGTTTCACTATATGGTCCATAATACAGGACCGGTCGATCGTACAATGTTTGGCACTACGACATTTTTTCTGTAGTATTACTGCCTTCAAACATCTTTGTACTCGTATGTTAAAAGAAAAAAGCACGTACCTTACAAGCCTCCTCAATATACAAGATTAAATGAACAATACATGATTACGTATTCATTTCAGTCAATTAACCAAGTGACAGCTGAAGTTTATTTACTTTTAGTTAAGAGTCAGTCGCAAAAGTTTAATTCGAGCTGGGGTACTACCCCCGGAATGAATAAGAAAAAAATACTACAAATGGTCAGAAATTAATTCATTGTTTCTCAAAATATTCTCCGTTAGCTTTAATGCACTTTTTCATGCGAATGAACCAATTTTGAAAACATTTATGCTACTCCTCCGTGACAATCTCTGAAACATATTTTTCATACTCTTGGACACCCTCTTCAGTTGATGAAAATGGTTGACCGCGTAACTGGTTCTTAATTTTTGGAAATAAATAAAAGTCACAAGGTGCCAGGTCGGGACTGTACGCGGGATGGCTCATAAGGTCAACGTTGTTCACCTACAAAAATTCATTTGTCTGTCTGGCCGTGTGAGAACTGGCATTATCGTGGTGCAAGATGATACGGCGTTTACGGTTATTTTTACGGAGTTTGTCAATAACTTCAGCAAACAAGTGGTCGTGTACCAATCACTATTCACGGTATAACGATTCTCCAAAGCAACAACGGCCACGTGTCCAGTTTTATTAAAAAAAGAAGCATTCATCCGCTTAGAGGATTTTTGCACGCGCGCCACTTTGGTTGGTTTCGACTCATCTCGAAATACCCATACGCTCGATTGCTGCTATGTTTTGGGATCGTAACTATAAATCCATGTTTCGTCACCTGTTACTATGTCCCACACCAAATTTGACGCCTCTACGTTGAATCTGGTAAGCATGGCATTGCACCAATTGACGCGATCCGTTTTTTGTGCCTAAGTCAAATTGTGTGAGATCCACCGAGAGCACAGCTTTTTCACACCCAAATGTTAATTGTATTTGACTCATGCCTGATGCCCGAATCTCATGGTATGTCACATGCCTGTCTGTTTTCATACGGCGCACAGCATCGATGTTTTTGTTGATCACAGCAGTGGACGGGCGACCATCACGAAATTCGTCACTATGATTCACACGACCGCGTTTGAATTCTGCAAACCAGCTATAAATAGTCGTCTTGCATGGTGTTTTCTCGCCAACAGCAGTTTGAAGCCGTGCGCAGCTCCACTGAGCTGTTAAATTACACTTAAAGTTGTAGAAAATCATACTATGAAAATTTTCACGAGTTAAATCCATGATGATGTAGACAACCAATTTCTAAAATGACGCCACAATCTAAAAACAAGTGACAGTCAAATGAAACAAACTGTATTCTACAGCCAAAGAGTTCCATTTCCAAATGTTGTAATTACTTTTTAAATATTGTTTATGTAAGTGGCCAGTTCCGGAAACTTATAGTACGGCCTATGTATGGTATACGTGTTCTATTTAATTCTATTGATATTAAATTTTTGAGGTAAGTTTGTGTTTTTTTTTCTATCGTGACAATTTTTACCCTCAATTTTATTATATTTTTTTTTTTTCAAAATGATTGAACACTTTCAGTGTTATGCAGAATCAACCAAATCCATTTGAGGTTGTATCGACTGTTGTGTACTTAAACCTTTATCTATAAAACTGCTACTAAAAACAATAATAAATACTTTTATTACTTGCCCACCTGTGTATACACCTTTTACAATTACCTAACGAAATTAAATTGTTACAAGGACATACTTTTAAATTAAAATTGACAAAATGGCTTTTGACACATTGCTTCTATAGTAATAAAGAATACTTGGAATTTACAAATTCATTACATTAATTAGAAACTATAGAGACCAAAGAAACATTGAATCCCATTAATATTTGCACATCTGCTTGCAGGTTGAATACAATGTACCTAATTTTACTTAAGACCTTTGTAATTACTGTATTCTGGCAAATAAACGTATTCTATTCTATTCTATTCTATTCCATAACAACCAACTGAATTTTGAAATAGATATTAATGGAAATTAATATAGTACAGCAAGCTTTTCGGCGTACCTATTCTACGCTAGTTGATTATAAATGTAACATCGTGTTGCACGAAATGCCGAAATTGTTATTTCCGTGTTTTTAGTTGTAAAACCACTTAGCTGGCTACACTACGCTAATCCACGCTACATGGTAGGGATGCACGATTTTTTGCTTTCAATCGATCTTTTATTTATTTAGGACAACTTACAAAATGTACACAAACAATTGGTCAATACAATAAATATTGTGGCTCGAATTTTTGTGTTGTTTCATTTGCCACGTTTATACATAGGAGTAATAAAAAAAAAGAGACTACTTACAAATTAACTGTCTAAGGTTAATGTTACATCTATTTATTGGTTACTCTACGTGTCAACCAGTTAGGTACAATTTTGTTATTACAATTTCAATCTTTTGGATCGTAATGGATTAAATGCCACGGATCGGATCGAATGCTCTTCAATTGATATCTTATAAGTCGTTTCAAAAATTTGTAATAAATAAATAAAACACCTTTATTACATAATTTAAATGCCTTAATAAATGATATCCAAATATGACAATATACTGGAATAATTTCACTTAAAAATAATTGAATATCAATTTAAAAAAATTTTGATATCCAAATATATATTTTTTTCTTTTCACCGATGCCAATCCTCTACATCTAACCAAACTTTTCAATAATAATGTTATATAATAATGTCATGTAACTGGTGCAATTACAGGCACATGGGACTTGTGACGGGCGCAGTGGCAGTGCCCCTCAGATCTTTGCAATTTAAAGCTCTGAGTGGCACTGTAACTGTTATGGACAGGCGTGTAAGTTACTATCACGCACACAACTTGTTTGACCCGCCATTTGAATATTTTATATGTTATACAAAAAAATATCGAATGCATTGTCCTCCTCTCTATTTTTACGTTTCCATACTTGACGACATCACTTGATGAGACTTTTGTTTAAATTATGAATACGATCTCGACGATTCAATTCGCCTTCATTTTGAATCGATTCGCTTTTTTTTTATTGACCGAATTACAGGAAAAGTACTTATTTACTAATTACAAGCCTCGGTCACAAAAGCCCTTCCGGCTTCATGCGCGGCGAAGGAGTTAAGTCTATTTAAGTAAAGATATAATATAATAGAGCACAAATCTTAAAAAAAGTAACTTAATTACTTCTAGACAAGTACAAAAACATGCTCACTTACATGCGCATATAAATGGCATATAATAGCAATTAAACAATGAACAACATTAAGTTTATATCTTCAGTTTAAAAAAAATGTTTCTTAATGTATGATTTATAGTGTTTGTTGCTTTGATAATTACAAATTCGTTTTTAATTAGTTACATAACTTAAAAAATCGCTCGATTGTATGCAATTGAATCGATCTTCATAAAAATTTAATCATTATGTGCATCCCTACTAGGTCTATAGTGAGCCACCCAACGCACAGTGCCTATACGAGTGCCTGTACTTGTAAATTAATTTTACGGAAATGTACTAGTAAGTAGTTTTATGTTTACTGAAATATAATATAAATACAATTGTTAATAAAAGTTTTTAACATACAGAGTAAATAATAATTACTGAGGCCGGAGTTTTATAGAGTTTTAAAGTTGCGTTTATCGACTTCTAAACTTGTTTTTAGGATTTTATAGGCAAGAAAATGGCTAAAAATTTTTTATAATAAGTAAGTACATAAATTATAACGAATTAAGATCGTGAACATCGCTAAAATGTTTTTAAAATCGGAGCATGAGCACTAGTTTGGTAGGAATCCGATTTTCAAGTATATCTTATATTTTTCTTCTTTCTATTATACCAAATGACGAGACAAACAAGTCGTGAGCCTGTAGTTAAGCGACACGACTGTCGATAACGGTTGTTGACCATTAAAATGAATAAAATTGATAAAACATTTTTTTAATGCTGATCAACTCAGTTTCATGAAAAATTTCATGAATAATTCATTGAGTGGGACAGAAAAAATCAGGACAGCAGAAGTTGCAGAAAATATATTTTCATACAAAATGAATAAAATTGACTAATGTTTTTTAAAGCTAATAGACTCAGTTTCTTATAAGAATGACTTCCATTTTTATCGGAAGAAAAAAATTGGTACAGCAGAAGTTGGTCAATTTTTTTTTATACAGAATAATAAAAAGATCCTTACATTAAACTGAGCAAAAAAAAAGCACTAAAATACATTTGTACAATTTCATTCATTTTTATGAACAACTCACGCTTGACCAAATAATTGACTACGCCAAAATTGTTTTCACAAAGAAGTCTTCACGGTTCCTAAGACAGTTTCCTTGTATCTTCTCTGGTTTCAGATTTCCCCGTACTGCCCCGTTTAAAAAAGACACTCTGTATACAAGAGAATAATTACCAAAGGGTAATTTTCTATTTTACGATCTCCAAAAACTTCTTTAAATGCCGATCTGGACTGAATCCAAAGTAAACGTGGGCAGAACCAATGTAATCATTCATGAGTGACAACTAGACTAAACGTTTAACCCACAAATTAACGAATGTACAAATATTTACATTAAAATAGTGATTCGGGTTAATTAATCGTAAACTGCTCAGTAGTTACTAGGTGTTAATGTAATTGGTAAAAATAGCAACCGCGTAACTACCACTGGTATTTCGGTCATTGGTACTACTGTTCACTACCTAATTTTCGTGGCAATTTTTAATACTTAAATATTCAAGTATATTATCGTGTAATTATTAAATAATATTTCACGATACAGTACTTGAATATTAAATTCTCATCAACTGAAAACTAGACCATTTAAACAGCTCTACTACAAAAGACTGTAATAGTAATGGCCAACCAACCAACCACAACGTTTACAACAAACTTCCCCTTGAAATTAGAAATTGCAATGATTCTGCAGAATTTATATGATTGTGCACTATGACATATGGTGCAAAGACATGGACGCTCAAGCAGGAGACTGTATACAGGTTGAGAATTGCACAGAGGGCAATGGAGCGCGCCATGCATCAGTTTTGTAGACCGAGTTCCGAACGTTGAGATCCGACGAGGACCGAAAGTCCAGGAGGCTGGAACTCGGATCATGGAACTCAAACGGGGCTGGGCAGGACACCTAGCAAGGCAAGTTGCAAGGTGGGTCGATGAAATAGCACGCATCGCGGGGCGTCAATGGTTGCGGCTAGCACGGGACGTGGTGGATGGCACAAACTTCGGGAGGCCTATACACAGCCGTGGGTGAAATCAGGCAGTGGATGATGTACAGAATTTAAGAAATTATTATTTAATTACCTGAATGATATGACATTCTAAAATATTGAAGATTTCTTATAAAATTTACATTTCATATTATTACATTTGTTAATTAATATTATTCTACTATTGTCACTATGTTTTATTAGTATTCCGTTGCGTTAATTGGACTGCATGATCATAATAATGTTACAAATTATTGCATGAGAATTACTAAAACTAAGAATTAAATGTCTGTTTACAAAGAGCAACTTCCAGTTTCTTGCTCATTCTTTTCAAGAGAATCTGCCTCACGAATGAGCAGTAGAGTTTAACCAATATGACGATTTCAAGTGTAATTGTAATTGTGTAATTTGCTTACCTATGATCGTAGCACTTCACATGGATATTTTATTTGCGTATTTGATATATATGACAAACAATCACCATGTGTAGATGGCGTGTGTGATTTGTTGTAACGCGAGTGTGTTGTTTGCCAATTCTACGAATACAGCAAACACCGCACTCGCGTTACGGTGCTCAGAGGCTCAATTCTGCTTTTTTTAACCACTTGTCAATGTAATTCCATAGGAACTCCATTGAGATTACATTGCAATTATGATAATAATAAAATATTATATATTTTATTATTATAGATAAAAATTAGATAAAAATTTACTGTTTTGTTAAAATCTAGTCTAATCGACATTGCCTCACTAAAACTATCATGGAAATTACTAAGCATATCTTAAGTTGTATCTCGTTTCAAACTAACTTCAAACTAGCAGCCTTACTTATAAACACTATTTAACTTTAAATAACGCTTTAAACAATGTTTTAAAAAAAATTCTCAACTATAAACTTTAATCAGTACTAAATGATTGATTCATTTGTTGTTTAAATAGCTGTCAACTGTCAATTTAAACACCCTACCTTGTTTAAGTCACGAACTAATAAGACGGCTGGCATTAATCAGCTGTTAGCAAGTTAGAAAACGTCAATGAGTTAAGCAGATTTGTTTTGATTTTTATTGTGAGAAAATTTTTACTTGAATTGTGAAAGAAATGGAAAATTTTCGGCGTGATATAGCAGATTTGCGGTACTTTAGATGGAGGCACGCAAAGAACAAGAAACGATACGACCCACTGCTCCAGTTAGACGAACATGAATTTAGGAAACGATATCGTTTTTCCAAAGAAAATAAACAATGAGTTTGTTAGTATTTGTCTTTGATTCAATATTCAGAATTTCGCTCCAAATGTCAAATTACAGCCATATGACAGCAAATTCTTTTCTGTTTTTTGGCTTTCTGTGGCTATTTTTATTAACCGACTTCAAAAAAGGAGGAGGTTCTCAATTCAACTGTATGTTTTTTTTTTGAATGTATGTTACGCGATAACTCCGGTATTTGTGAACCGATTTTCATGATTCTTTTTTTGTTGGGTCGGTGGTACTTCCATAGTGGTCCCATTTCATTTTGAAGAAAATCATCCACCTCTAAGGGTGGCTGTTCACGCATGAAGATTCATTTTTATAAATAGCGCCTAAATTTTACTAACGAGCTATTATTTTAATGATTGATTTTACTTTTGATTTCTCCAATTCAATGCGTTTTTCTCTCCATATACTTTGAGTAGTGAGAACCGATTTTTATTATCTCCAGAGTCAAGTCCTGTATAATGGCGAATTTAAGGATATTTCAATAAAACTTAGAAAACAGACGTAATTCCACGTACTTTTGAGGTCGGTTTTTTTAGTACTCTGTACTGAGATTATTAATGGTTTAATCTTCTAATGTTGCCATGGTAATTATTTTTTCTTCATTAAACATTACTTAACCAAGCAGTCACCACACCACGCCATCAGACCACGGGGCCCGAAATGTTGGTTTGTTTGAAAAAAAAAACAAATGTACGCGATTTAAATCCGGAAAAATAGTTTCATTTCCTATGTGTAACAATCGCGAAAACCTAAGCACTCGATATCTTAAATAATGCTTAACTAGATATCGATTAAAGGGATGTGTTATTGTTTTTTATTAGTAAGGCTGTAAGTGTATATAACATTAATACAGTACGCCATCGTCGTGGCATCGATTCGCCATTGAAAAACAGAATACCAAAAAATTGCAATGGCAGTTGAATTAATGTCGCTCGATGAACAGCCACTGACAAGCTACTTACTCTTAACTTATAGCAAAATATCAAACGTACAAAATTCTGCCCTTGACACTGTCAACACATAACTGAGGCGACTTAAAATTAGCAGACTTCGGGTCCTGGTTAGTTTCTCGACGCACACCAATGGAGCCAAAGGCAAATACGCCAGTAAACCGTCCACAAATCCACACTATGGTCATATTTATTGTTTTAACTCCGTATTTGACTCCATGTGTACTCGGTCATATTTCTTAGTGTTTGCGTGTTTGTCTGTACGTCTAATATTTTTCCAAGTGCATCAAACATCCAATAGCGAATACAAGTAGCCATGTGAATTGCCGCAATAAAGAGTTTTATCGTGTAATTATTAAATAATGTTTCAGGATAAAATACTTGAATATTAAATAATATTGAACGATAAAAAATGGAATACTTAATAATAAAAATTGCCACGGAAATTAGGCAGTGAACACTAGACTGAGAATGAACGATTTATAGTTCACCTAGAGAGTTTGAGTTATTATTTCAGATTGAAGACAGGGTCTTGTTACAAAGCTTTTTCTGACACTTCTTTCCGACTGTACCTCACTGCGCAGCACACATCGGCATTGCGTGCGTACTGTACGTGTTTCTTATCGTTAGCACCCTTCAGCACACTTGGTGCAAGTGGGGTGCCACCCTTATACGACCTTTCTTTTGATTTGGTCATTGTAATTTATTTTCGGTCGCCACTCGTCCGCTCTTACATTTCACTTATGGAATCATCGCGATTCTCACTATGGTAAGCCTTCTTGTACTTTTTATCAAATTTAAAAATGCTTTTTATTCCGTCCTCTTGTTAGTACAGTCAAGTGCATACATATATAAACAAAAAAAACATTTTTGATTTACAATATGACATGATACAATTTGATTCTAAAATTTAGTACAATTTGAGAACAGGTAAATTGGTTGTGAGACAAAAAAGATAAAAACCTTATTTTAACATAAATATTTCAGTACAAATAAAGCTCTTTATGAAAGAATTTATCCAGGGATGTACTGCCACCACATCTATTAGAATGGAAGGATACACGGTGAAGTATTAAAAATTGTCCTTTTCTTCTGTCTATTTAAAGTAAACTAACAAATAGTGGAAGTAATGAGAAAAGTACATCTACAATACCTTTAATTACCATGCTTTTGCTACAATTGAACTCCTTTGAATTACCTGAAACAAAAATAAACATTTAGTTACTTTTTTATAGGAGTAACACGCAACAGCCAAGCAGTATAAGCGTAACTGTGTTCCAGTCTTGAAGGGTAAGTAAGGGTGCTGGTAAAATTTCAGACACATGGGATTTGTCAACTTATGTCTCAGGGTGACGGGCACAGTGGCAGTGTCCCTCAGATTTTAGCGATTTAAAGCTTTGAGTGGCACTGCAACTGTCATGGACTG